>NC_064850.1:74272881-74315381 GCF_024139225.1 Suncus etruscus
TTTTCAGTTTGTTTTCCATGCTGTATATTTTCATAATAATATTTATATAAAATATTGTGAGAAGGTTGCACTGATGATAGGGTGTGTACATTTTTATGACTGAACCCCAACTACAAGCATGTTTGTAATCATGGTTTTTAAATAAATATTTTAATTTTTAAAAAGATTTATATCAAATGCAGATCCTTTACAAATTAGCCATACCCCCCATGTCTAAATACTTTATAAAAAACTTTTTGAATTGTATTTATAAATACTATTATCTCCCTTGCTTCTAGTTAAATGAAATCAACAAGAAAGGGGCTAGTCCCATAAACCAATATATAGCTAATATGTAGCTAAAAGCTTAAAAAAATCCAAAGGAAGTAAATACAATTTTGGAGTAATATTGATTTTAAATAAAACTCCTTTGGGGGGGACTTGGCAGATTACACCTGCAAGTGCTCATCGACTAGTCCTGTCTCAGGGGACCAGATGTGGTCAGGATCAAACCTGAGTTGGTGTGTAAGGCAAGTGACTTAACTCTATACTATCTATTTCCGAAACTGAAGTCTTAACAAGGTAGTTCTAAAAACACATGGGTACTGCTCCAGGACAAAAGCAAGAGGAATGCCAATAAATTGTTGATAGATAGAAAAATAGTAGCAAAAATTTCCTATTACAAGGGCAAGAGAAGGGGGGCGGGAGGGGAACAAAAGGGCAAGAGAGTAAGAGGGAAAGGTGTTAAAACAGATAGGCTTTTTCTTTTAACTGATTATATTTCCTGTATTTTTTAATAGACAAGGGGAGTAAATCTGGAAACAGTCTAAGATGTCTTTGATCAACTAATAGTCCTTGGTACAGGTAGGAGGATAAGAAGGGAATGACTGCCAGTGTCTCAAATCTTCTTTGATATACAAAAAGTAAATACAATCAGATAACAGTGGGACCAGCTGGAAAACTTTCTCCCTGTTCTTTAATCTCCAATGAATAGCACCTCACAGTGCACAGATAAATATCATTGCCCCATGTGTGTTCCTTGGCTGTAACACATCAAAGACTAAAGTGCAGAGAATGTAAAATGCTTACTGTTCTAAAAACACAGAAGGTTACAGGTGGCAATTTTATTTCTTTTAAAAAAACAAATTTTAGGGCAATGTTTAAGAAGGTAGATATCAATGCATATTCATTAGCACCTATGCAAAACCACCAGTATCAACCTTTCTTGAAGTGTTACCATTAAAAAGGAATTATCTTACCTAGGAAAGACGGTAGTGTGCATTTAACTTGAAAATAAGATTTGACAGGGTGACCATTTGTTTTCCCTTTCCCACTTAATTACAAAAGGAATGGTACTTCAAGCCAATCAAAATACCTTGAGGAAAATTGGAGTTGTGATGTAATCTTTTTTCTCTGCAAAGTGCAACCTAACATTCAATATACCACATTGAAGAACAATAGAATTAGTTTTTCTATGTCTGATCCTCCACCTCAGCACTGGGCATGAAAATATTACTCCATTTAAACATTGGTACAGCCTGCTCTTTGGAGAAACAAATGCCCATTACATGAAACCACTGCACATGGAAAGTATCTTCACCAAAATAAATTTCTTCAAGCAGTTTTTTTAGTGTTTGTTTTTAATTCTCTAATTCTTGGTGCTAAAGTGATTGTGCAATGCAAAAGATAGGATGCTTGCCTTGAAAGAGGCCAACCCAAGTTCAAACCCCACCATCTTCTATGGACCCTGAGCCTACCAGGAGTGATCCCTGAGCACAGAACAAGAAGTAAACCCTGAGAACCACCAGGTGTAGCAAAAAAAAAAAAATACCCTAACAAGGAGAAACAACTGTTTTCTTTATTGGAAAGTCACTTCCTATCTGTGGTAATGTAAGAAATAACATAATCATTGTAAATTTCAATATCCCCATCTCTGAAACAGAAATATTGATGTCAGTCCCCCTTACCCATGATATTCATGAGTGTTCATTAGAAACTAAGAGCTAAAATGTATTGTTTTACACATATAAAGTACTAATAACAGTACCAACAAAATTATGTTACAGTCAACCTAGGAGGAATCCTCTAAGAGACCAGATAATCCACACAGTGATAAAGTAATTGTATAGCTTTTCTTTAAGCTGAGTTTCCAAAGGCCCTAGCCTTTGACAAATGTCAAATAGTCCAATGATCTTAGCAAACAGTCAAATGATGTCAAAGTAGTTATGATCTTAGAATATTTGCTCTTGTATAGACATGACTTTTGCAAGAGTAAAAAGTGAACTCTGTTCCTTAATGCTTTTCTTATTTTCTTGAGAAAATAGTGACCTTTATTAACAAAGAAAATCAAGTCTGATTGAGTTATAGGAACTATGTTACAGTTTAAGTTTTGTGGCTTTAGCATAATGGCTCCTGTTTTATACTTAAAAGTCAAAGTTTTCTTGAGGCTTCCAAACTGCATAGTATAGCCAAATCCTAAGACCTGAGTCTGAATAAACCCGGAAGGAAAGAATACTTATTACAAAATGACAAAGAGAAAAGCTAGTTTTTTTAAATCTCTGATAAGAATTTCGTCAATGAAATACTAATTACTGGAAAGTTTATTAAGTAATGATTGGTCTATTTCAAAACTAGAAGGACTTTCACAAGTTTACCTCATTAGCTTCATCTCTGCAGATGAAGCATCTGACAATAACTTAACATCTTAGTCGTGCTTATGACCCATACCATGTCTTCTGACTCGTGATTGCTTCTTACTCAGACTTGGAATGGCCCTGTGTGTTTTTATTGTTTAGATTATTTACCATCTATATCTTCAACATGTACTGAAGTGTAAAAGTTACCAGTTATATAGACCCATCTAGATTGAAGTTAATTTATAGTAAGTCTAAAAAGGAAGAGGTTTGGGGAATCAAGCTTAGAGTCTCACAAATTGAAATTATGTCTAAACTAAACTACAGTCCCAGCTGTATTTAGCGTGCAGCACTTTAAATGTGATTTTTGTATTACTAGGCATTATTTCAAGTACTCAATATATCTAGTTATCTATCAACTACCACATTAAACAGAGAGGAACAGTTCCATCTGAAGAAGTTTCCATTGGATTATTAATGCATAACAAGGCAAAACATCAGTGAGATTGGAGTAGAAGATACAAATAACATGGGATTTCAGGTGCAAACTATAAATCTCTTCTTCCCTTTGATGGGGAAAATGACATAAGCTCTCTAAGACTCAATTTATTTAATCTGCTACATGCAGACAATAGCATATTGTTTCATAAAGTAATTACATAGATTAAATAGTACATGTTAAGCAAATAGCATATATATTATTACTCTATAAATGTTATTTATCAAGTCTAAGATGCAGAACTTTTCACATTCTAACACATCACATATTCATATGCAATTTGAAGTCACTGCCAGAAGAAATTTGGCAGAGGAATGAATTGTGACATAGATGTCAATGCCTGCACATGTACATGTGTGTATAGAAGGTTAAAGATTCATCTAAGTCTCCCCTTATTATCATGACATACCATTGAACTTTATTTCAAACTTAAATTCTAGTTGTCATTTTTTAAAGTATTTAAATTGATGTTAGTTCTTTTTTTTTTTTCAGAGAAATACAATTTTGCAGGATATTTTCATATTCTACATAATGCAATTTAAGTCCATATAAGTTGTCAAAGCCCTCAGGCTCGCTAGGAGTTTCTCAAAGTGGACAATTTTAAGAGGACTACCCTTATATCTCAAACAGCCATCTCTCTGATGCCATCATATTCCAGCAATTGTCAGTTGATTTAAAGAACTCTTTAATATTTATCCATATATATTTCAAGTAAGAGAGGAAAATTTATTAATTTTAAAAGCACAGAAACTGCTCAAAATGTCCAACATGTGTGGAATACTGTGTCTAGAAAAATCAATCTGTTGTTCCCACGTGTGCTAAAGAGAAACTTTTTAAGAAACACACACTCAAGCACTACTGCTCCAGGCAAAATTATCATGAACTTGGGTCCTAGCGTTGAATCATCTGTCCTGTCTGGCTAGCAGGGCCAACAATAGCTTCCAAACTTTCTGAGACTCCCATCTCCGAAAATAAGAAGCACATTATAAACATGATACAGGCTGTTAAAATTGGCGTTCAACTTAACCCCCAGAGAGAAACTGAGTTTTGAATAGAAAAAAATTTGTTCAAATTAAATTTATGACCTGTGTATGATTCTATATGCAACATTATGTAATTTTATAGGCAGGTTTGTTCTGAAAAGACTCCCTCAAACCCATGAGGCATATAGCAATTTATAATATATGGTATCAAGGAAATGTAGGAATATTTTTTGTAAAATCACCCACACACAGTATCTTCAAGCCCAAGCAAATGAGTCTGAATCAGGGTCACATAAAAATAATCCAAACCACGATGAGGGTGAAACACATGTAGTTTGGCAGTTTTCTAACTAATATAGAGAGCAAGTTGTCTACCAGAACTGCCATTTTTATTGAGTACAGAAAGCACCCTTGGGTAGGACAGTAAGGACAGATAGCTCAAGCTATCCTGAGCCAGTCCACCCAGGTTTACAAGAAAGATAATCTCTGTTTTGGGGTAAATCCAAGTTGTAAATAAACATACAAAGGAACCAGGAAGGACTTTTGTTTTAGTTAAAATAAGGTGTAACCTAATAATTATTAACAAGACATTATGAGGCTAGAGGAAAGAGATCATTGTGACCCATGTTCAGCAGTAGAGTATATGCTTTGCATGCAAAGGGATGTTTTAACTCCAGCACACCTATGTTGCTTAATTACTGATCCCAGTAGAACTGTGACTATGATCCCAAAATCACCACAGCCAGTGTGTTATTTTGTCACAACAAAGGGGAAGAAAGGGAAATATCCTTCCTGTATTTCTTGATCTGTTCTCTGAAAGACAATTTTAGGTGTTTTTAGTACATCTATTGTATTTTTATATTACATGACATCAAATGTGATAACTTAGTTGAAAAACAATTATGAGACACTAATAAAAGTACAGATTAAATTGTTAAAAATTATCCTTGAGCATTTAGAATTTTTGTTTTATACTTCTTAAAAATGTATCCCAAAATATTTTTTCAGAAATGTACTTCACCTATGACTCACATCCATACAAAGAAAAGTATTAGCAAATGTCTCATAATTATGATGCTTAAAAATTCTTTACATAATGAATAGATTGGGTGTTTTTCATCTGCAAGCTTTTTTGTCCTCTGTGGGATTAGGAACACCTGTAAAATCACTTTTTATTTTCATTTATTCTGAGTTAATTAGTACATGTACCCTTAATTACGTCAAGCCTGACCTTCAGGTGTTTTATGTTAATAAAAGTGGCAGGGAAAGCAGCAGAGGTCTAGAAGCTTGGCTGGCTCAGTAAAACCGAAGAGGCTGTTCAACTTCCCTGGACGAAATTCATTTTCTTCTGTAACTCCGTCTAGTTTTTAGTTCAATGGCCTTGCTGCTGACCGTCCATTCTAGGGTTCCCACGAATATGATCATGGCGAATACCATGAACTACAGGTAGCTGAAAGCAAGCTATAGGCTGCAGCTGTCAACCCCCAGGAAACTAGCCAACCAGCAAGCCCCAGAATTTTCCCCACAAAAATTGTTCTGAGATATTATAACTAAGTACTCTGGAAAAATATATGAACAAAGATAGGAGCACAGAAAGGATTAAAATAGCTGAAACAACTGAAACTGTTTCAGATTCAAAGATGGAAGAAGTACTCCACAGTCAAGAGAAGTTAGTGTCTATCTACCAAGACTATCAAAACTTCATAGTCAAGAACAAAATCTTACCCTAAAACCTACCAGCCTGAGAACACAACTGAGAACACAACATAAGCAAATCAGTTTGCTTATGTGACACTTTTATAAAAATAATATTTACTTATTCCCTTGGTTTTGAAAGTCAAATGAGTTCACTGTAAAGAATTTACAAAAATTTAGTAAAATTTTAAATATACATACATATATGTATATATACATATATAAGGGAAAAAGTAAGTATACTCATGTCACCGATGAAATATTAGTAGTATTTTAGTCTATTTTACTTTAATCCTTTCTTTTCTCACATCTTTATCAGGTACTATTAATTAGACAACATTGTTTTACTTTCTGGGTTTTCTCATTTTAATAAAAGATAAATGAGAGAGAATCTTAAACATAAATCGAAAATGAAATCCACCATTAAACCTGTTGGCAAGTGCTGATGCAGTTGAGTGCTTGATCCTTTTAGACAAAATCAGGAATTAAACTACTTCTTTAAGTGTCTTTATTCTGTGACATATGGGATAGTGTGATTCTTTCATGAATGAATCATCTTTACACTGGGGCTGTCACATTTCAATCACAATAAAATGCCATCATATTAAATTTAAGTATCAATTAAACAATATACAACATAGAAATAATGTGCCTAATTCCAACAAAATGGTATCATTATAGTAAAGACAAATTAGCAAATTTAGAACAACAGCAGTAACAGAAATGCCACCTAAGCAATTATTCAATGCCTTTGATAGTTAGATTCAATGTGTGAAAACTGTCATCCTAAAAATCAATAATTATCAACTTATAAGGAAATATTAAGAATGTGATAAAATAACACTGCTGGGATCCAATTAGCAAAGCTCAGAGTGCAGAAAGCTCCACAGGTTAAATAATGTGTTTCCTCCAAATAATTATAGCTGTGAATAGAAAAGAAAATGGATAAAATAAGCTTAAAAGAAACAGAAGATACTTTAAAACATGATTCCAAATGCATTACAATGTTTATGATGAAATTAGAAATGTGAACACTGGCTATTTGGAAACTGAATTTTATTAAATTTGAAACTTGCTTCAAAATAATGCTGGAGGATAGAAATAACTGGGGGGGGGCATATGTATGTGGTGGGCTGATTTCTAAAACAAACCTCATTGATCCCCAGATTCTGGTAGTCCCAACCTTATTCCCACTCATTGTATTTGGCTTGACTTTTGACTAAAGGTTAGAATTCAGCAAAGAATCTTGGGGTCAGAGCAATTGAGAGGGAACCTGGTTTGATCCCTGGCATCCCATATTATCTCCTGAGCCTGCCGTGAATGATTTCTGAGGGCAGAGCCAGGAGTAACCTCTGAGCGCCCCCCAAGATTGGATCAAAAACAAACAAAAAATATTCAGCAAGGGATCTTGCAACATCTTCTTGGTGATTAGGTTATAAAAGACAGTGATTTCCATGTTTCTTATTTCAAGACCATGGCGTGTTTTTGGATTGTTTGTTTTTGTTTCTTTCTTTCTTTTTTTTTTTTTTCGTCTATTTTTTGTGGTGCTTATCGATATAGCTGGAGTCCTCACTGGATAATTGACACTTTTTTTTTTTTTTTGGTACTGGTGGAGTGTTTCACCTTCTTTTTCTCCTTCATCTCCCAAATCGATGATGAGAGCCTCTAGAAGGATTCCACCCATTTTTGGAGTATTAGACTCTTACCCCAGTTTATATATCTTCTCTTTTTCCGGCAAAACCATGCAACTTGAACTAGCTAGTCCTGCCTACAGTTAGAGGGGGAGATAAAGGAGGCATCAAGACCAAACAGGTGCAAGACTACTAGGTAGTGGGTTGGATACAGAGGGGACCACATATTCTAGCCGCCCTGGGGGTGAGGGAAGAGGAAATGGGAGGTAGGACAAAAACGGAGGTGTAGGGAGGACAATTTGGTGATGGGAATCCCCTGATTTTATGTAAATATGTACCTAAAATGTTATTGTCAACAATATGTAAGACACTATGATCAAAATAAAAAAAAAGTCAAAAAAAAAAAAGAAAAAAAAGAGAAAACAAAAACAAACAAAAAAAAACAGTGATTTCATCTCTTGCTGTCTTCTGGTGACATCAGTTCCCATGTAGTAAGAAAACTGCAGGGATATTCATGTAGAGCAGAAAAAAAGGAAGACCCCTGCCAACAGCTCACACATAATTAAATTCAGCCAACAAGCAGGGACAGGGAGAGATGGGGGTTAGTGAGTCTAGAGATTTCTGTAGCTATGTGAAAGATGAGAGTTGAAGGATCCTAATAAATCCCACCAGGAGACCTAGTTAATCTCTGAGATTAATGTAGTCACAAATGTGACATCTTACATGTATGGTATTTTAATATAATATTTATAGTTTTTAATTTACCTGATAGACTTGATTAATTAATAAAAATAAATTGTGTAACAAGATTGGTCATGCTTTGGTTGAATTTTGTGACTAGTAAAAACTTACATGGGGAGTCATTTGCTAGTCTTTCTCATTTCTGTGTGTTTCATAAAGAGTATTTGAAAAATATTTGAAGAAGTATTTTCAAATATTCTTTTGAAAATACTCTTATCATGAAACACACAGAAGAGTACTTCTATGAGAAGAGCATTTGAAACATGTAGAAGAGTATTCCATAAGAAGAGTATTTGAAAAAGCAATCAGTGAAATACAGACATAAGAATTTAGAGCCAGAGGTAAAGGATGAAGTTCTGGGATCTTGGGTTCATTTGCAGTATAGAAATGAACTATCTGTATATATCTAAACTACTAGACCCAGAAGTACTACAAGCCTGGGATCCAAACTACGGTAGTTTTATCTTAGAAATATTGGGGAAAGGAGGTGGATACACTGGTTATGGCAGTGGTGCTGAAACTACTTGTAGGAGAAATCATTATTAACAATATTATAAATTACAGAATATCTCAACCAATAAAAAATTTAAACCAAAAAAATGGTAAATATCAAGAGGACAGTTTGGGAGGTGTGAAGGAACCTGACACCATTTGTGGAGGGATGCGGTCTCTCCACTGGTGATGGGTTTGTAACTGGGAACACTGTATGTCTGAAACTGTTGTCAACACCTCTATAAAGTAATTTAGAGCCAGGAATAGCCTTGAGTATCTCTGGAACTGACCCAAAACAAATTTAAAACTTAGGTGGCCTGGGGCAGGAAAGAGAACTCTCCAGGATAATGCATAGACTTTGTATATCAGAGGTCTGGTTGGATTCCAGCATGCTCATTCCCTGCGCATTATTCCCTTCAATTATACAGAGATACAGAATACAATTCTAAGCACAGAGCTGGAAACAATCCTAACCACTTCTGAACATAGCACAAAACCAAATAAAAAATAATACAATACCTTTGCAATCTTCCACCATTTAATGACAGTATAATTGTATATATATATATACTTTTCATATGCCTAAAGTTTTAATTTCTTTCTCTAATTTGACTACTGGATTCCACAAAACAATGAATATTTATATTTTGCTTTTATTATCATATAACTAATAATAAAACAATTTTATTATAATACATAACTATATATATTTATTATTCTTAATTACAGCATGTGCTAAATTAGAAGTACTGAAAAATCTCTTGATGCACAAAAGTTATTTAAAAAAAATCTATGACTTTACATTAATTTTATAATTGAGATAATGGCAAACAGAAATATAAGGTAAATTAGAGGGCATATAACTAAAGGAATGAAATGAAGAAGCTAGGCATCAAAATCAAAAATCATAAATTAAGGCAAATTTGTATTTTATGTTCCAAATTTGTGTCTAAATTTGTTTCCAGTCCTTTGAACATACTCTAGCAGCACAAGAGAAAGAAATATAATACAGTAATTAGATACTTTTCCTTGTCAACACATGCAGAATTTGTTTGAGATGATGAAAATAAATAGCAAAAAATTAAGTGCTGAGTTAATTAGTACAAATTAAATACTAAGTGAGGATGAAAATTCCTACTGAGCATGCAGTTGCTGATACAATAAAGGTCTAGATTTAGAAGATTACATCTAGATACAATTTAACAAGTGTTTTAGAAGCAATATGAAATATTGTGTTTTTCTTTTCTTTTACATTTTAGCAAACCCACATGTAATTTTCTTATCTTCTTTTGACAGGGACAATTTTAAATTAGTTATTTGCCACTTTGTTCTCATCAAACGATTATAGGATGTGACTCACAGAGGTCTAAATTATGTGAAAATTCTACAAAGGAACCTGCTGAGCTGTAGCTGGTGAGGACCTTTAACAGTTCAGTGCACAGGAGACGCTTTCCTGCTACTACTACTCCTACTACGACTGGCCTATAAATGGTTCGGCATAAAAATTCTGGGTCATTCTGTTTGAGTTTCAGTACAAGTTGTGACACTTACTAAAGATATTACCTTGAACAAGTGCTAGAATGCTTCAAGTTGTGTTTTTGTTTTCGTTTTTGTGGGTTTTGGGTCAAACCCCGCAGCACTCAGTGGTTACTCTTGGCTCTACACTCAGAAATCACTTCTGGCAGGTTCGGGGAACCATATGGGATGCCAGGATTCGAACCACTATCCTTCTGCACGCAAGGCAAACGCCCTACCTCCATGCTATCTCTCCAGCCCCAACGCTTCAAGTTTTAATATATCATCTGATAAAGATGATTACAAAAGTATTTAATTACTACTTTTTGTAATAGGAACCCATCAAAATACCTTATAAATGTAAGTTAGCACACAATAGGCACCATAATTTCTCTGCTCTATTAAATGAACAGAAATATTTTCCTTATTGTAACCTAAGGCAACAGAAAATCATCTTGGAATTACCTAAGCTCACATTACTAAGAGATGTGTGCGAATTATATAGTGTAGTTAACCTTCCACTCCTTTCTTTGTTTTTACATAAAACTGTTGCATGAAAGCTGATAAGGATTCATGTAGATACTTTGCCTCTTAGTGAAAATGCAATTTTATACACTTCTGGAGTCCTAATATATCTCTAACTCATTCATTCTCAGTTTGGGGGCTAGTTTTGTCCCCTAATGGGCCCAAGAGAACATCACCAGTTTAGGATACTTGCAGACATTTCTTATTTTCCCCATGATTGGGAAAGGGCCACTAGAATTTTTGTATTGATACCAGAGATGATCCTATTGATACCAGAGATGATCCTATTGATACCAGAGATGATCCAGAGATGATCCAGAGATTGATACCAGAGATGGTCCTATTGATACCAGGATGGTCCTGACATGATCCTAATAGTCCTAGTGGTATCAGAAATGGTCATGACAAAGTGAAAAAAGCCCTTTTCATAGCAAACATACAGAATTATCAGATCATAGCACTAAGATAGAGAAAATCTGCCCTAGAAAAATCCAAACACGGTATTATTTTATTTGGCCTTTAAAGGACTGGGGGAAAAGCATTTAGTAACAGCCAAGGCTGCTTTTAAGCTTTTTTATTTTCAATCAATGAAGCTACTCATGATTCCTTAATTATGCTGGTAAAGACTTCAGAAGCCCTCTTTCTGATGCTATTAGCTAAATCATACATTCCTTTTGGAGAAAAAAAGAAACAGAATATGTATGTTCCTCATTTTTAAAAATATCATATTTTTCTTACTATTATGATTTGGAAAAATTGATATATGCCAGATAGTCTATATTATATAAATAATTATTATGCATAATTTTATACTTCTTCATATCAAAATTTTGTGCTCTCACTGACCAAATGCCATATATTAAGGGTACGTTGGAGAAAGTATTAACTAAGTAGCTATAGATTTCTCAGTAGTTCTAATCTTTCAAACAACCTTCTTGCCACTTAAATAAAAACACTTCTAACAGCTTATGTGGAATTTCTTTACCAAACCCAATAACAAATGCCCACCACCATCAGTTACCACAGCATTTTACACCACAATTATTATTTGAAGGGCTTGAAACCAGAAACCCTGTTTTTCCAAAATGAAAATATTTGAATGGGCTGTTAAAAAGCCTCTCAGAAACCCACCCCTTCCAACAGCAACAAACCCTGTACAAACAAATCAAGTGGTGCAGAAATCCTTTGCACAAGAAGAGTAGAGAGGTCTACACTCTGAAACTGTATGCAAGCCAAGTTTTCATGTACTTGGATGGCTGACCTCCAACTTCTGACATATTCATTATATTCCAGCATGTCTGCTGCAGATTGCATTGAAGTGATGACAGCTACAAGACAGCCAACGAGCAGTATGGCCATTCTGGCAACAGGTGGCCTTTCACTTGTACTAAGAAATTTAATCTAGTTTATCATCAAAGTGTATTATGTTCAAGGAGTCTCATGCCATGAGAACTATACTGACAGATCAAATGTAGTGACAGAGAAAGCATTCTTCCATGGAATGTGACATTTCAGGGGACCAATCTTTCAAATCACTTCATTGTTTCTGCTTGATTCAGGTCTGTTAAATTATTTGGTTGTCTCAAGTTTTGGATAATAGTGTCCAAATTATATTTTGTCTCCCTTGACAAAGACTGATGGCTATATTCACAATCACACCTTAATCAAATGCCTTGAATGCAGGACATTTTCAGTGGCTTTAATTTGTCATCAGAATAAATATACAGAAAGAAATATATTCAAATTTATTAAAACTGTTTATCACATTTCAAGATAAATTTTCAAAATACAGATCTTCAAAACCGGATCTATATACCCCCATTCAAAATGCAATTTAAATAAAAATCAACCACTGAAATAAAAGCATACCCTACTATTATAATGGAAGATATTGGTCTCAGGAGAGTATGTACTTCTTTTGGAATTTAACTTTGGATTTTGGCAGGAAACCCCTGCAAACTTATCTCTCATTCCAACTAAACTCTGAGATAAATTATTCTACATGGTGATATTTATCCCATTTATGGCTGCCTTCCAGCTTGGATAATTATGTTTTGCTGCACTTTGGACCTCATTTGAAGAACTCTTAATACTTCTAAATGATTGGGAGGCAATGAAAATGCTCATTTGCTTTGTGAAAAAATATTTTTGATTTGCTTGAAAGTTTTCTAGCCTATTGGGTAATTTATTATGAACAGTCTTAATGTAGTCAGAGTAGTGTAACTATATTATCTTCAATCTATGAATTCATATTTGGCCAAGGAGAGTCCAAGTTTTTAATCTCTAAAAGCAAATTGATCTCTCTAATCCACAACTACTTTTCTGCACTTAAAATATGGCAATAGTCCCATTCTCACATATATAAAAGGCCTCCTATTCTCAACACTTCTTTTGTGTTCTTGGCTGCTCTCCTGAAGAATATAAGTGCAGACACTATCAGTATGTCCTTTATATGAGTAAGAAGAAAAGCATGAGATAAGTGATTTTCCAAGATCACAGAAATAGTAAGTGAAAAATAGATTTTTTAAAAAATATCTTTATTTAAGCATCATAAATTACAAATATGTTTGTAATTGGGTTTCAGTCATAAAAAGAACACCCTCCCTTCAATAGTGTAACATTCCAACCACCAATGCCCCTATCTTTCTCCTAACCCACCCCTGCCTGTATTCTACTTCTCTCACTCATTATCATTGTCATAATAGTTGTTAGTATAGCTATTTCTTTAATTGCAATCACCACTCTTGGTGATAAGCTTCATATTGTGGCCTAGTCCTTTCAACCCTCATCTCTATTATCTGAGTATTATTACAATAATGACTTATTTTTCATAAATCCCATAAATGAGTGAGACTATTCTGTGTCTATTTTTCTCCTTTTGACTTATTTCACTCAACGTTGTGGGGAGAGGCCAGGAATATAAAAGAAAATCTCTGTTTAGAGAGTTGCATCCCTGGTGTTATGAGTGCAGGAGAAAGTCATCCAGGTCAAACAACCTGTCTAGGCTAATAGTGCCTAGACACAAGCATTGCAACTGATATCTTTACGTAATTCCTGATTTAATGATGCCATAGGCATTGCTATGCTATCTTTACATGCTTCCTGATTTAATGATGTCATGGGCATTGTAACTGCTATCTTTGCATGTCATCCAAATCAATGATGCCATGTACCTTGTGACTGTTGTCTCTGCATACCATCATGTTGCTGTAATGTCTAAACTGTATTACCCACATTCTTTTACCCACCTAAAGTTCATCCTTAAAAGCTTTGTCCCTGGGGCCGGCGTGGTGGTGCTAGAGGTAAGGTGTCTGCCTTGCCAGCACGTGCCTAGGATGGACCTCGGTTCGATCCCCCGGTGTCCCATATGGTCCCCCAAGTCAGGAGCGACTTCTGAGCTCATAGCCAGGAGTAACCCCTGAGCGTCACAGGGTGTGGCCCAAAAAACAATGAAAAAAAAAAGCTTTGTCCCTACTTTCAATAAATGAAATCCATTGCTCTGACAATGCTTCCCTGTAAGTAGTCTGTGACTCACAGTCTTCCCTCTCTTTCCCAAGTTCAGTCTCAAGGCCATGGGCTGGAAGAGACCCTTACCCACCCTTGCATCGGCTTTGTCTGGAGACCTGGTGCCAGAACCCTACAGACATAATGATTTACATGTCCATCCATGTATAAGAAAATGTCATGACTTTGTTTTTCCTGTATAGTATTCCATTATGTATAGGTGCCACAGTTTCTTGGGTTTTTTTGTTTGTTTGGTCGGTTTTTTATTTTTGGCCCACACCTGGAGATGCTCAGAGGTTACTCCTGACTCTGCACTCAGAAATCACTCTTGGCAGGCTCAGAGAACCATATGGAATGCCAAGAATTGAACCTGGATCAATCCCTTGTAGGCCACATGCAAGGCAAACATGCTACAGCTGTGCTATCTCTCCAGCCCTGAGTTTCTTTAGCCACTCATCAGTTGAAGGGAATCTTGGTTATTTTCAGATTCTGGCTATTGTAAATAGCACTACATTGAATATAGGTGTGTAGAAGGTAAATTTTTGTGGTGTGTGTGTGTGTGTGTGTGTGTTCCTAGGGTATATCCCTATGAGTGAGATAGCTGGATTATATGTGAGCTCAATTTCCAGTTTTTGAGAAAATTTCATATTGTTTTTCATTAAGGATGGACAAGATAACATTAGCACCAGCCGCTTTACACAACACATCACCATAAAAATCAACATATTGTCAGTGAAACACCAGTGGTATAATAATAATATTAATAATACCTGCAACCCAACTAGTTAGGTTAGCCAAACATAATATATGGCATAGTTAATCTTTACCAGACCCCAATAATTGTTATTATTCCCATTTATACATGAGCAAACAGGATTAGAAATGTTAAAGCATTCTCCTATCATCAAACAGCAAACAAATGAGGGGCTTAAACTGCATAGAGTGAGAGTAAAGTGACAAAAGAGAAACAAAAGAATTCAATCCCTTGAGTTCCCACTTATAACAGAAAATAGCCATTGGTCTGGAAACAGTGGGAACATTTTTATAAGTGTAATCTATATTCTTCCTAGAAATAGAAAGTGAATTTCTGGTTTTCCAGTATGCCAACAATAATACATAAGTCTTGTTCTCAAACAATTTGGTGAATAAAAGCTTTGTTTTGCTCCATTAAATTAATAATATTCACTGCTCAATATATAACAGTTAAAGGCTAGAAAAAGAACAAGAAATTAATACCAAAGTAAACAGAAGGAAAGAATTAAAATTAGACTGAAAATAAAATTTTCATAAATAAAAAAATTAATGAAACAAATAAAATAACTTTTTTAAAGAATAAGCTTAATTAACAAATATTTTGGCTCACCAAAAGATCGAGAGAGAGAGAGAGAGAGAGAGAGAGAGAGAGAGAGAGAGAGAGAGAGAGAGAGACAATTCTCTATTACACTGGATCAGAAATAAAAGAAGACACCCAAAGACAGAGAAGCTGCTGAACTCTGCTAGAACTCTGATGCCAGCACCTCTGTCTGATTGTCTCCTGTGCTGTGCTGCATTCTCAGCCTGATTTCATCCTGTGTGTGGCTTCATCTGCGGATGGCTAGCCTTCCCTGGAGGTGAGTTGATACGCCCAGAGAGGGAGAAGCTTCTGAACTCTGCTGGAACTCTGATACCAGCACCTCTATCTGACTGTCTCGTGCTGTGCTGTATTCTCGGCCTGATTTCATCCTGTGTGTGGCTTCATCTATGGACGGCTAGCCTTCCCTGGAGGTGAGTTGATACACCCAGAGAGGGAGAAGCCACTGAACTCTGCTGGAACTCTGATGCCAGCACCTCTATCTGACTGTCTCCTGTGCTGTGCTGCATTCTCTGCCTAATTTCATCCTGTGTGTGGCTTCATCTGCAGATGGCTAGCCTTCCCTGGAGGTGAGTTGATACGCCCAGAGAGGAAGAAGCCACTGAACTCTGCTGGAACTCTGATGCCAGCACCTCTATCTGACTGTCTACTGTGCTGTACTGCATTCTCGGCCTGGCTTCATTTGCGAACAGCTAACCTTCCCTGGAGGTGAGTTGATACTGCCAGAAAAGGAGGAGCCAGATGAGCTTGGCCCCTCCGCTTCCTTACGCGGCCACGCACATCATTTAGCCAATGAATACAACCACAACACGTAGAAAAACTCACAATACAAGTGTGACAATGGGGAAACAATGCAGGCCAGTGTCATACATAGAGAATGAAGATGGCACCTCTGATGACTGGAACATGGCCAACCAATTAGTTAGTCTCTCAGATAAGGAGTTTAGAGTCGCAACATGGAAGATGTTCACAGAAGTCAAAGAAAGTATAGAAGATAACACTAATAAGAATCAATAGAATATGAAGATAGAAATCAGAAAACTCAAGCTGAAATTTCAAGTCAAATAACAGGTCTGAAAAACTCAGTAGATGGATTAAAAAAATGGATGAGCTTTCCCACAGGTTAACAGCAGCTGAGGATAGAATTAGTACACTGGAAGATGAGATGAATAACAACTCCATAGAGCAGAAGAGATTGGGAAAAAGCCTTAATGGAAAAGTTACTCAAAGAATGTGAACAGATGAAAATAGAAGTCTATTGTTGCAAGTCAGCCCCTGAAGAGGTTGACTGATGGAGGGATGGAGGATGAGGCCTTTCTCTTCCAGCTCTGAGCAGGCGTCTGCCACCCTGTCTAGCCGATGGTTCTGAGGTCAAACGGCGGGTAAACAGCTTGCAGACAGTCAGGCTCGTGGAAATATTAGCTTTATTCGGTGGACAAGACTGAAGTCCAAAGACTCAGCCTCAGTTCCAGCAAAAAAGCCTCGGCCTCCCACGGACCCTTGTTTTTATCCTGCAGAGTCAGGTACCACCCAATGGTGGGATCAGATACCAACCAATGGTGGAAGCAGAATCAGTTCCTACCCTAGGATGGGGGCAGAATGCCAGGTCACACCCTAGGGTAGGGCACAATCACCAATCAGTTTAGGGTGAGTAACATAGTAATGACCTAAAATATTTACATACACAACAATTCCCCCATTTGTTTTTAGTAAACAAACAATATTGTCTACAATTATTAAAGGAAAAATTAGTCAATAATAAAAGAGCGGCTGTTTGCATAAGTGCATCACAGGAAAATGTAAAGAAAAACTTCTAACCTAAACACAGGGTGTCTAAAACCAGAAACATGTATCAAGGAATCAACTACAAGCTCCTGAGAAGATAAATCTAAGACATACATAGATCTTTCAAAGAGACACCAGAAAGGTTGTGTAGCAGGCAAGAAGAAGCACCTTTTCTTTATTTGTTGTTGTTGTTGTTGGTGTTGGTTTTTGGGTCACACCTGGCAGTGCTCAGGAGTTACTCCTGGCTACATGTTCAGAAATCGCTCCTGGCAGATACCGGCATTCGAACCAATGACCTTCTGCAGTCTATGATAAGCTCAACAGAAACTTAAGAATCATTGGAGTCCCAGGGACCCAGGAAGAAAATCTCCAGGAAGAATCAACGGTCAAGAACATCATTAAAGAGAAACTACCGAGCTAAAGAATACATGCGATCAAATCCTGCATGCCCGAAGAGTAACAACTAAAAGAGACCCCAGAAAAAACACCCCAAGACACATTCTAGTCACAATGAGGAATCCCACAGATAGAGACAGAATTCTGGAATCAGCAAGATCTAAAAGAGAAATTACATTCAAGGGAACATCCTTGAGATTTACCACAGACCTGTCACCAGAAACATTCAAGGCCAGAAGGCATGGTGGAACATAGTGACAAAACTAAATGAAATAAATGCTTCGCCTAGAATACTGAACCCAGTAAAACTCACTTTCAGGTTTGAAGGAAATATACATGTTTTCACAGACAAACAACAGCTCAGAAACTTTACAGACTCAAAACCAGTTCTAAAAGAAAAACTGAAAGACCTACTTTAAGAAAAGACTGACCAACAGGATCACCAAACTTCAATAGAAAGAGGGCTCTAAATCCCAGGACAATTCTTTCTCTCAACGTCAATGGACTAAATGCACCAGTTAAGAGACACAGAGTAGCTAAATGGATCAAAAAACTCAACCCACCTTCTGCTGCCTACAAGAAATGCACCTGAATAATCAGAAAAAACATAGACTCAAACTAAAAGGCTGAATGAAAATCATCCAAGCTAACAACACCCATTAAAAGCTGGAGTGTCCATACTAATATCAGGTGATGCAAACTTTATACTCAGAAAAGTTATAAGGGATAAAGATGGATATTTTGTATTAATCATGGGATATGTAGAGCAGGAAAAAAATCATTCTTCTAAACATATATGCACTGAATGAGGGGACAGCAAAATATTTAATAGAATTGTTGACAAATCTGAAAAATAATATGAATAACAACACAATAATAGTGGGAGACCTCAGCATGGCATTGTCAACACTTGATAGGTCAACCAGACTGAAACCCAACAAGAATATACTAAACCTGAAAAATGAAATGGAAGAAAGAGGCCTAGTAGATATATAAAAGACACTCCACACCCAGAAACCTGGATATACATTCTTCTCTAATGTATATGGGACAATATCCAGGATAGACTACATGCTAGCACATAAAACATACCTCCATGATATCAAGAGGAAGAAATTTTGCAGGCTACTTTCACTGACCACAAGGCCCCAAAATTATATGTGAACTACAAATGGACACAGAAGAAAAACTTTAATATCTGGAAGTAAAACAGTCTAATACTGAATAACCAGTAGGTCAAAACCTTCCTGAAAACAAATGACAATAAAAACACAAACTATCAGAACCTATGGGACACAGCAAAAGTGGTACTGAGAGGAAAAATGTATAGCTTTGAAAGCACACATCAGGAAAGAAGAGTGGCTTAATGATGCAGCTCATAGAATTAGAAAGTGCTCAACTGAAAGAACCACAAATAGGGAGACAGAAGGAAATAACAAAGCTGAGAGCAGAAATCAATGAAGTGGAAACTCAAAAAACAATAAAAAAGATCAAGGAAAGCAGAAGTTGGGTCTTTGAAAAAATAAACAAGATTGATAGCCCATTGGCAAAACTAACAAAGAAATAGAGAGAAATAAACTTGATAAATTATATTAGGAATGAAAAAGGATAGATCACTACTGATATGGCAGAGATTCAAAGGTTAATCAGAAACTACTTTGAGAAACTCGATGCTACTAAAAATGAAAACCTGGAAGACATGGATAATTTCTTGAACTCTTATAATCTTCCACAGTTAAATGAAGAGAATGTAGCATATCTAAACACCCCCATCACTATTGAGGAAATTAAGACAGTAATCAAATGTCTGCCCAAAAACAAAAGCCCAGGCCCAGATGGATTCTCTAATGAATTCTTTCAAACTGTCCAATAGGAACTACTACCAAACCTGGCAATACTCTTTCATGAAATCAAAAAAACAGGAACACTTCCAAATAGCTTTTATAAAGCCAACATCACCTTGATACGTAAACCAGACAGAGATGCTACAAAAAAAGAAAATTACAGACCAATATCACTGATGAACACAGATGCAAAGATCAACAAAATCCTGGCAAATAGGATTCAATGCCTCCTTAACAAGATCATCCACTATGATCAAGTAGGTTTCATCCCAGGAATGTAAGGATGGTTTAACATCTATAAATGTATCAACATCATACAAAACATCAATAACAAGAGTAATAAAAATCACATGATCATATCAATAGAAGAATAGAAAGCATTTGATAGTGTCCAACACCCATTCTTGATCAAAACTCTCAGCAAGATGGGAATGAAAGGAAACTTTCACAATAAAGGTAAGGCCATCTACCACAAGCCAGTGGCAAATATTGTCCTCAATGGAGAAAAACTAAAAGCCTTCCCTCTAAATTCTGGCACAAGACAAGACTGTCCTCTCTCACCACTCCTATTCAACATAGCACTAGAAGTACTTGCTATAGCAATTAGGCAGAGAAAGATATCAAGAGAATCCAGATAGGAAAGGAAGAAGTCAAGCTCTCACTGTTTGCAGATGACATGATACTCTACTTAGAAAACCCTAAAGACTCTACCAAAAAGCTTCTAGAAACAATAGACTCATATAGCAAGGTGGCAGGCTACAAAATTAACACACAAAAATCAATGGCCTTTCTATACACCAATAGTTATAAGGAAGAAATGGACATTATGAAAACAACCCCATTCACAAAAGTGCCACACAAACTCAAATATCTTGGAATAAACTTGACTAAAAATGTGAAGGACCATACAAAAACAACTATAAAACTCTGCTCCAAGAAATAAGAGAGGACACGCGGAAATAGAAACACACACCCTCCTCGTGGATTGGCAGGATTAACATCATCAAAATGACAATACTCCCCAAAGCATTGTACAGATTTAATTCAATCCCTCTAAAGATACCCGTGACATTCTTCAGGCACTTTTGAAATTCATTTGGAACAATAAACACCCTAGAATAGATAAAGCAATCATTGGGGAAAAGAATATGAGAGGAATTACTTTCCCCAATGTTAAACTCTACTACAAAGCAATAGTTATCAAAACAGCATGGTATTGGAATAAAGACAGGCCCTCTGATCAGTGGAATATTCAGAGAATGTTCCTTAGACTTACAATCACCTAATGTTTGATAAAGGAGCAAGAAATCCTAAATGGAACAAAGAAAGACTCTTCAACAAGTGGTGTTGGCACAACTGGCTAGCCACTTGCAAAAAATTAAACTTAGACCCCAGTTAACATCATGTATGAAGGTAAAATTCAAATGGATGAAAGACCTCGACATCAGGCCCCAAACCATAAGATATATAGAACAACATGTAGGCAAAACACTCCATGACATTGAGACTACAGGCATCTTCAAGGAGGAAACTGCCCTCTCCAAGCAAGTGAAAGCAGAGATTAACAGATGGGAATATATTAAGCTGAGAAGCTTCTGCACCTCAAAGGAAATAGCGCCCAGGATTCAAGAGCCACCCACTGAGTGGGATAAACTATTCACCCATTACCCATCAGATAAGGGGCTATCTCCAATATATACTAGGTACTTGACAGAATTTACAAGAAAAAAATCTATTCCCATCAAAAAATGGGGAGAAGAAATGGACAGACACTTTGACAAAGAAATACAAATGGGCAAAAGACACATGAAAATATGCTCCACATCACTAATCATCAGGGAGATGCAATTCAAAACAACTATGAGGTACCACCTCACACACAGAGATTGGCACACATCACAAAGAAAGAGAACAAGCAGTATTGGCCAGGATGTGGAGAGAAAGGAACTCTTATCCACTGCTGGTGGGAATGCCATCGAGTTCAACCTGTATGAAAAGTGATATGGAGATTCCTCCAAAAACTGGAAATTGAGCTTCCATATGATCCAGCTATACCACTCCTAGGAATATACCCTAGGAACACAAAAATACAATACAAAAATCCCTTTCTTACACCTGTATTCATTGCAGCACTATTTTTCATAACAAGACTCTGGAAACAACCAAGATACCCTTCAACAGATGAATGGTTAAAGAAACTGTGGTACATAATCACAATGGAATATTATGCAGCAGTCAGGAGAGATGAAGTCATGAAATTTTCCTATACATGGATGTACATGGAATCTATTATGCTGAGTGAAATAAGTCAGAGAGAGAGAGAAAGACGCAGAATGATCTCACTCATCTATGGGTTTTAAGAAAAATGAAAGACATTCTTGCAATAATAATCTTCAGACATGGGCCTGGAGAGATAGCACAGCAGCGTTTGCCTTGCAAGCAGCCGATCCAGGACCAAAGGTGGTTAGTTCGAATCCCGGTGTCCCATATGGTCCCCCGTGCCTGCCAGGAGCTATTTCTGAGCAGACAGCCAGGATTAAACCCTGAGCATTGCCAGGTGTGGCCCAAAAAACAAAAAACAAAAAAAAAAATTTCAGACACAAGAGAGAGAAGGGCTGAAAGTTACAGCTCACCTCATGAAGCTCACCACAAACTGGGATGAGTTTAATTAGAGAAATAACTACATTTTGAACTATCCTAATAATGAGAATGTATGAGAGGATCAGAAAGCCTGTCTAGAGTACAGGCGGGGGTTGGGTGGGGAAGAGGATGATTTGGGACATTGGTGATGGGAATGTTGCACTGGTGATGGGTGGTGTTCTTTACATGACTTAAACCAAAACACAATCATGTATGTAATCAAGGTGTTTAAACAAAATATATAATAAAATTAAATTAAAAAGCAGTTAGGTTCGAACTACTTTTAATTCCATAAAAACACAGATTATACAAGATTTCTAGCAACTGTATGTTACTAAATTGAAGAAACTAGAAGTATAAGAAATATTTTAAGTTTGACAACTTCCCAAAATTAAATCAAAATAAGTAGAAAACCTAAATAAGTTGTAGTAGGAAATCAAAATAGTAAACCAATTCTCCCCAAAGACAGAAGTCCAAGTTTATATGAATTTATTATAAAGTTCTTCTATATCTTATATCTTTGAAAAGTTAAGGAAAAATTAAGTTTTCTCACCTATACTATGAGATATAATTTATCTTTATATGAAAGCAGACATCAAGAAAATTAAAGAACAATATCCCTGATGAATACACATACAAAGTTCCTTAACAAATTTTTAATAAACCAAATTTAACAATGCATTAAAAGGACAATAACTGTATAAAATTTGATTTGCTCAGGGATTAAAGGGTTATTCTATATATGAGAGATAGATAATATTGTATACCACATCAATAAAAAAGGTAAAAATTATACGATGGTATCAGCAGATATAAAGAAAGCATTTAACACAATTTAACACCTGTTCATGATTTTAAAACTCCCAACTAAACTGGGATCAAAGAAATGTACCTAAGTATAGCTAAAGACAGATATCACAAATCCATAGCTAATTACCATCATATGCAACAGTGAAAACTGAAAATATTTTCCTAATATCAGACACAAGATACAGATGTAGTACTCTCACAACTACTACTAAGCATTATATTGGATGTCCTAGCTACAGCAATCAGGCATTTCAAAAAAATTACATTGAGCCCAAGGCATCTTGTTAAATTCTGTCTGTATATTGTATATCTTAGATGGTAGCCCTTATATGATGGATACTATATAAATAGTTTCTCCATTCTGTGGGTGGCTTTTGTATACTAGTCACTATTTCCTTTGAGGTGCAGAGGCTTTCCTGCTTAATATAGTCCCATCTATTTATCTCTGCTTCCAATTCTTTGATTTGTGTCTCCTCCTTGAAGATGCCTTGAGCTCAATGTCATAGAGTGTTTTACCTGTGTTGGTCTATATAACCTATGGATCTGGGTCTGATAACAAGGTTTTTAATCCATTTGTATTTGAGATTTGTGCATTGGGTTAGATGGAGGTCCAAATTTGCTTTTTGCATGTAGCTGACAAGTTGTTCCAGTACCACTATTTCAAGAACTTTCCTTGCTCCATTTTGCATTTCTTCACCCTTTATCAAAGATTAATAGACTGTATGTGTGGTGAACATTCTCTAAATGCTCAAGACTATTCCACTGATCTGAGGGTCTGTTTTTATTCCAATACCATGATGTTTAAATGACTATTGCTTTGTAGTACAATATAAAGTTGGGGAAGTGAAAACTCCCATCTTCTTTTTCTAAAGGTTATTTTAGAAAACATCCTCTATGTGTTTTCATTGTTCCAAATGTATTTCAGGAGTGTTTGATCCACTTCCTTGAAGAATGTCATGGGTATCTTTAGAGGGGTTGCATTAAATCTGTACAATGCTGTGGGGAGTATTGACATTTTAATGATGTTAATTCTCTCAAATCTTGAACAGGGTATGTGTTTCCATTTTCTTGTATTCTCTTTTATTTCTTGAAGCAGTGTTTTGTATTTTTCTTTGTATAAGTTCTTCACCTCTTAGGTTAATTTCAAGATATTTGAGTTTGTGTGGCACTATTAAAAATGGAATTGTTTTCAATGTCTATCACTTCTACATAATTATTGGTGTATAAGAAGGTCATTGATTTTTGCTTGTTAATTTTGTAGCCTGCCACTTTCCTAAACCACTTTAGGGTTTTCTAAATATAGTATCATGTCATCTGCAAACAGTGAGAGCTTGACTTCTTCCTTTCCTATCTGGATGCCCTTGATATATTTTTCTTGCCAATTATTATGGCAAGTATTTCCAGTACTTTCTTGAATAGGAGTAGTGAGAGGGGTCAGCCGTGTCTTTTACCAGATTTTAGAGGAAAGGCTTTTAGTTTATATCCATTGAAAATAATATTTGCCATTGGCATGTGGTAGATGGTTTTGACTATACTGAGAAATGTTCCTTCCATTTCCAGCTTATTGAGAGTTTTTATCATGAATGTATGTTGGACCATATTGAATGCTTTATCCTTATCAAATGATATGATCATATAAATGATCTGATCGTTTATTTTTTGTTGATATGGTGTATTATTATTGATTGATTGATTTACATATGTTAAACCATCCTTGCATACCTGGAATGAAACCTACTTGGTCATGGTGAATGAACATCAGAACTGCCATATTTATTTTCTTTGAATGGTGTTGGTCTGCATTGTTTCCCTGTTGGCACCCTTATAGTGTTGTTTTCTATGTGTTGTGGTGAGTTTCATCATGTAGAAGATGTGCATGACTGTGAAGTGGAATGGCTGTGCTCATCTGGCACTGCTTGTAGTGGGTAGAAACAGCCTATCTTAGTGACATGCCCTAAGGAGTTGTTTTCAGTGGACTGTTGCAAGGCTGTCTCACAGGGCCAGATAAAGAGCACAGTGGTAGAGTGTTTGCCTTGCAAGTGGCCAACCTAGAACTAACCATGTTTGATTACCGGCCTGCCATATGATTTCCTAAGCCTTCCAGGAGCAATTTCTGAACACAGAGTCAGGACTAACCACTGAGAACTGCAGGTTTGGACCCAAAACCAAAAATGAGGGGTCTGTCTCATGGAGTAAATCAGGGAACTGAGTAGGGAACCAGCAGGAGCAGAGAAGAGGCTAATTAAAATGTCTCCTGTGCGCCAAAGCACAGGGCAGGAATCATATTCCACCCTTCATGGATAGAGATAGCCTACCTGGGTGACATAACTTACAGAGATGTTTTCTCTGGGTTGTTTTATGGCTGCCTCACGGAGCAAAGCAGAGAGCAGTGAAGAGGCTGTTTAAAATGTCTCCTATGTGCCAAAGCACACAGCAGGAATCAGCTATAATAGTTATTTACCTCTCACATATGACAGAAAAATCTAGTCAATTATCTGTTAATATACCTATAAATTGCAAGTAGTATGTGCAAATATACATAAAGAATTCCCCTAAATATTATGTGGTGCTTATTTTTTATATTTTTAAACATTCTAATATTTAGCATCAGTACAGTCATTATAAAAATTAAAAACAAAGAAATGTATCTACCACGCTAAATGCAGTATCAATAATCTTTGTTGAACATTGTATTTTGAGCATTTTGATTGCCTGGGAATAGGTTACAGGTCTCCAAAATAAACTGAAACTTCACTATAGGGCTGTTTCACTGAGGAAACTTGGTCTGTAAGAATAAAAACGATTATTAGATGAGTTAGTAAAACAACTAAGTCAATATTATTTTTATTGGGATTTAAGTTCATAAATTACCATGCAATAGTATCTATTATATGTGAGCATCTTAGGTCATTTTTACAATAGTATTCATCCTCTGATTTTAGGGAATCAATTTTGGAGAAAGAGAATAAGAGTAGGAGAGGAGAGCTCCATGAGATAAGTCTCTAAGGTCTAAGTTCAGATAGAGGACAGGATATTGCAGAAAGTTACTTCCTTTGTGTCAATAAGACATTTTTATAATATCCTTATTTAACACCGTGATTACAAACATTATTATAGTTGGGTTTCAGTCACAAGAATAACACCACCTTCACCAGTGCAATATTTCCATCACCAATGTCCCTCATCTCCCTCCTCCCCCATTCCCTGTTTGTATTCAAGACAGGTATTTTACTTCTCTCACTCATTAACATTTTCATGGTAGTTGTTAGTGTAGCAATTTCTCTAACTGCACTCAACACTCTTTTTGGTAACCTTCATATCATGAGCTGGTCCTTCCAACCCTCATCTCTGTGCGTTTTTAAAATAATGTCTTAAATTTTTCTTAAAACCAAAAGATAATTGTTATTATTTTGTGTGTGTCTGTCTCTCTCCATCTGACTTATTTCACTCAGCACAGTAGTTTCCATGTCCAATCATATATAGGAAAATTTCATGACTCCATCTCTCCTAATTGCTGCATAATATTCCACAATTTCTTTAGCCATTTATCTGTTGAAGGGCATTTTAGCTATTTCCAGTGTATGGCTGTTGTAAATAATGCTGCAATAAATATAGGTATGAGGCAGAGATTTTTGTGTTGCATTTTTGTGTTCCTGGGGTACATCCCTAGGAGTGGTATAGCTGGATCATATGGGAGCTCAATTTCCAGGTTGTTTTTTTTTTAGGAATATCCATATTGTTTTCTATAAAGGTTGGACTAGACAGCATTCCCACCAGCAGTGAATGAGTGCCTTTCTACCCACACTCCTGTCAGCAGATTGTTTTTGTTCTTAGTGATGTGTGCCAGTCTCTGTGACAATGAGATGGTACCTCATTGTTGTTTTAATTTGCATCTCTCTGATAATCAGTGATGTGGAACAATTTTTCATGTGCCTTTTGGCCATTTGTATTTCTTCTTTGAGGAATTGTCTGTTCATTTCTTCTCCCCATTTTTTGATGTTTTGTTTTTCTTGTTCAGTTCTGTCTGTACCTTGTATATCTTAGATATTAGCCCCTTCTTTGATAAATATTGGGAGAATAGTTTCTCCCATTTTGTGGGTGGCTTTTGTATTTGGGGTAATATTTCCTTTGAGGTGCAGAAACTTCTCAGCTTAATATAGTCCCATCTGTTTATCTGTTTCCACTTGTTTGGAGAGTGCTGTTTCCTCCTGAAAGATGGCTTTAGTCTGAATGTCATGGAGTGTTTTACCTATGTATTGTTCAATATACCTTATGCTTGGTTTCTTGTCTGATATCAAGGTCTTTAATCCATTTTTATTTGTCCTTTATGCATGGTGTTAGATGGAGGTCTGAGTCTGCTTTTTTGCAAGTGGCTGACCAGTTGTGCCAACACCACTTGTTGAAGAGACTTTCCTTGATCTATTTTGCATTTCTTACCCCCATTATCAAAAATTAATTGATTGCATGTCTGGAAAACATTCTCTGAATACTCAAGTCTTTTCCACTGACCTGAGGGTCTTTCTTTATTTCAATACCATGCTGTTTTAATGACTATAGCTTTGTAATAAAATTTCAAGTTGGGGAAAGTGATACCTCCCATACTCCTTTTCCAAAGATTGCTCTAGCTATTCATGGGTTTTTATTGTTCCAAATGAATTTCAGGAGTGTTTGATACACTTCTTTGAAGAATGTCATGGGTATCCTTAGAGGGATTGTATTAAATCTATGGGACGTATTGACATTTTAAAGATGTTAACCTATCAATCCATGAGCAGGTTATGTGACTCCATTTCCTTGTGTCCTCTTTTATTTCTTGAAGCAGGGTTTTGTAGTTTGCTGTGTATAGGTCCATCATATCTCTATTTAAGGTATTTGAGTTTGTGTGACACTAATGTGAATGGGATTGTTTTTTTTTAATGTCCATTTTTTTTCTCTATCATTATTGTTATGTAAGAAAGCCATTGATTGTTGGGTGTTAATTTTATAGTCTGCCACTTTGCTATATGTATCTATTGTTTCTAGAAGTTTTTTTAAGAGTTTTATGGTTATCTAGATATAGTATCATGTCACCTGAAAACACTTCCTCTCTTATCTGAATGTCCTTCATATATTTTTCTTACCTAATTATTATGAAAGAAATTCCAGCACTATGTTGAATAGGGGTGGTGAGAGAAAGCACCCTTCTCTTATACCAGATTTTATAGAAAAGACTTTTAGTTTATCTCCATTGAGAATAATATTTGTCATTGGATTGTGATAGATGGCCTTAACTATATTGAGAAAAGTTCCTTCCATTCCCATCTTGATGAGAGTTTTTATCAAGAAAGTGATGTGCTTTCTGCTTCTACTAATATCATCATATGATTTTATGATTTTTGTTGATATGTATATTATGTTGATTTATTTATGGATGTTAAACCATCCTTGCATTCCTCAAATTAAACCTACTTGGTCATAGTATATGACCTTCTTGGTGAAGTGTTGAATGCAATTTGCCAGAATTTTGTTGAGGATCTTTGCATCTGGGATGTTGGTCTGTAGTTTTCTTTTCTCACAATATCTGTCTGGTTTTGGTGTCAGGGTGATGTTAGCTTTATAAGCACTATTTGGAAGTGTTCCTGATTCTTTAATTTTATGAAAGAGTTTGAAAAGTAGTTCCTCTAGAAAGGGTTGAAACAATTTGTTAGTGAATCAATCTGAGCCCGGGCTTTTGTTTTTGGGAAGACTTTTGATACTCTTTTAATTTCCTCAATAGTGATGGGTCTATTTAGATATGCTAATTCATTCTAGTTAAACTGTGGTGATTATAAGAGCCTAAGAATTTATATATCCATATTCTCATGTTTCATGGTATAAAGTTTCTCAAAGTAGTCTCTGATTACCTTTTGAATCTCTGCAGTATCTGTCATGATCTTACCCTCTTCGTTTTTAATCCGGTTTATTTAGTTTCTCTCTTCGTTTCTTTGTGAGTTTTGCAAGTGGTTTATCAATTTTGTTTATTTTTCAAAGAACCAACTTTTACTTTTGGTGATCTTTGGAATTCTTTATTTTTATTTCTACTTTATTGATTTCTGCTCTAAGCTTTGTTATTTCTTTCTGCCTACCTATTTTTTATTCCTTTTGTTGACCATTTTCTAATTTTACAAGCTGTGTCATTAAGCTTTTTTTGTAGGCCCCTTCTTTCGATATGTTTTTAAAGAGCTATACATGTTCCTCTTAGTACTGCTTTTGCTGTGTTCCATAAATACTGATAGCTTGTGTCTTCATTATCATTTACTTCTAGGAATGTTTTGATTTCCTCTTTGATTTTATCTCTGATCCACTGATTGTTCAGCAGTGTGCTGTTTAATTTCCAGGTATTAAAGTTTGTCTTCGGTGACCCTTTGTAGTTTACTTCTAATTTCAGTGACTTGTGATCTGAGATGTAGTCTGTACAATTTCTATCCTCTTGAATTTATGAAGAAATGTTTTATTGGCTAGCATGTGATCTATCCTGAAGAATGACACATATGCAAGAATGGAGAAGAATGTGTATCCAGTTTTCTGGGGATGAAGTGCCCTAGATATATCTTCCTGGTCACTTTCTTCCAATTCTCTTTTTAGAGTATATTCTTGTTGGGTTTCAGCCTGATTGACCTATTGAAGGGTGACAGGGCAGTGTTGTGGTCTCCCACTATTATTGTGTTGCTATTGATATCTTCTTTCAGATTTTTCAACAATTGTATTAAAATTTTGCTGGTCCCTCATTGGGTGCATGAATCTTTAGAAGTATTATTTCTTCTTGTTGGACATATCCTTTGATTAGCATGTAATGAACATCTTTGTCACTTATAACTTTTCTGAATCTAAAGTTTGTGTCATCTGATATTAATATGGACATGCCAGCTTTTTAAAGAGAATTGTTTGCTTGGATGTTTTCCCTCCAGCCTTTGATTTTGAGTCTTTTTGTTCTGGATATTCAGATATGTTTCTTGTAGGCAGCAAAATGTTTGATTCATATCTTTGATCCAATTTGCCATTCTGTGTCTCTTAACAGGTGCAATTAGTTCATTGAAGTTGAGAGAGATAATTGCCAGATGATTTAGTGTCATCTTTGCGTAGAATTTTTGTGTCTTTTGGTCTGTCTTATCTTAAAGTAGACCTTTCCATTTTTCTTTTAAGACTGGTTTTGATTCTGTAAAATTTCTGAGTTGTTGTTTATCCGTGATGCTATGTATACTTTCTTCAAAATAAAAAGTATATCTGGCTGGGTGCTGTATTCTAAGCGAAAAATTCATTTCATTGATTTTTGTCACTATATCTTACCATTGCCTTCTTGCTTTGAGGGTTTCTTGTGACAAGTCTGCTGTAAATCTTAAGGATGCTCCTTTGAATGTAATTTCCTTTTTTGATTTGCTGCTTTCACAATTGTGTCCCTATCTGTGCATTTGTCATTGTGACTAGGATGTGTCTTGGGGTGCTTTTCTTTGGGTCTCTTTTATTTGATACTCTTGGGCATGCAGGATTTGATTGCATGCCATTTTTAGCTCTGGGAATTTCTCTATAATAATGTCCTTGACTATTGATTCTTCCTGGGGATTTTCTTCCTGAGTCTCTGGGACTCCAATGATATTTATGTTGTTTCTATTGAACTTGTCAGTGATTTCTATTTTCATCTTTTTATATTCTTTAAATATTTTTTCCATTATCTGATCGTTTGCTTTAAGGTTCCTTTCCAGTCTCTTCTGCTGTATGGAATTGCTCTGTATCTCATCTTCCAGCTCACTGATTCTGTTCTCTGCTGTTATTCTGCTGTTAGTGGAGTAGCTTTCCATTGAGTTTTTCATTTCATCTACTGTGTTTTACAGTCCTGTTATTTCACTTTGGGGTTTTCTAATTTCTATCTTTGTGTTCTGTACAGCTCCATCTATGCTTTCTTTGAGTTATATGAGTATCCTCCATATTTCTACTCTAAACTCTAAAGAGTTATGATTTAGTGTCATTATTTAGTGTTATTTATTATGATTTAGTGTCATTAAACTCTGAAAGGTTAATTAGATGGTTGGTACTTTTAGGGTCATCAGAGTTGCCATATTCATCTTCTATACATGCTGTGGTCCTGTGTGGTTTCCCCATTGACACACTTGTTATGTGGCTTTTACTGCATGTTGTGGTGGAGTTCATGGGCTAGAAAATGCATGTAGCCACAAAGCAGAATGGCCATGCTCCTCTGTCTCCTCCCTGCTTAGATGTTTCCAGCTTACCTCCAGTTACACAGTTTCAGCAAGGGCTTTTGGGCAGGATTGGTCTCAGCACCCACAGCAATGATCTGCTGCAGCCTCTTGCAATGGTGTTCAGCAGTGACAAGCAGGGGCATTTCTGGCTTCCTTCCACTTACACAGCTTCAGCAAGGGCTTCTGGGTGGGGGTTGGTTTTAGCACTCACAGAGATGAACTGCTGCAGCCCCTTGAAATGGTGTTTGACAGAGGCAAGCCTGAATAAAACACTTAACTCTTATTTCTAAAGTGGTTACATTAATTTAAGGAAGGAAGTCAAGGGACTGGACTGATAAACAGAGATTATAGATTATTATTTAAGTAGGATCCATGATTTTATTATTTAGATCATTATCACATAAATGTTACCATAGATTTATACGTTTCTATGAAGGTGACCTACCATTTTCATTCTTCTCTAACTAGAACAAACATGCTTCAAATTCTGATTTGAAGAAACCATTATTTAAAATATATTTAAAATCAATTTTCTATTTGTTATAAGGCATTTGTAGAACCTTAATGGGAACAAAATCCAATCATATCAGAAAAAAAGGGAGAAAAGAGGACTTTAATTTTCCTCAAATAAGATATATGAACGCCCAAAAAGCACATGAAAAATGCATCACTAATAATCATGTAGATTCAAATCTCAGCAATAATAAGATATCTCACAACATTGAGATTGGTGTATATCACAAAGAACAACCAGAAGCCAGAGTGATAGCATATCATTAGGGTGTTTGCCTTGCACATGGCTGGAACAGGATGGATTTGGGTCTGATTCCTGGCCTCAATATAGTCCCCCAAGCCAAGAGCGATTTCTGAGCACATAGCCATGAATAACCCTTGAGCATCACCAGGTGTGGCCCCAAAACAAACAGACATAAAAGTGAACAACCAGTTCTGGTATGGATGCAAGGATTAAGGGACTCATACATGGCTGGTGGAAATGTCAACTGATCAAACCTTTTTGGAAAAAAAAAATGGAGAGTCCTAAATATCTAGGACTTGAGCTTTCATTTGATCCAGCAACTTCACTTCTTGGAATATACCCCAAGATCCGAAAACAAAGTTGAGAAAGATACTTTTACCCATGTTTTTTGCAGAATCACATAATACAAAAATCTGGAAATAACCCAATTGTCTAAGAAGAGATGACTGGATAAAGAAACTTAAAGCATATATATAATGTAATATTAAAGAAAAGAGTATATAAGAAAAGATGTAAGAAAAAATAACATCATGAAATTTGCTGCTATATGTAAGGATATGAAAATTATGCTGAGTGAAGCAAGTCAGAGAAAGAGATACTGATACAAAATTATCTTTGTCATATATGGGATATAAAGAAGCATAATGATGGAATAACAAATAGCCAAAGACAATGGAATCAAAGAACATGCAAACTGGTATTCAGGGGCTAAGGGTTAGAAAAGGGAAGGGTCAATATTTATGGTCGAAGGAAGCACTTAAGCAACAAGAATTGGCAGTGCCAAAAGGTGGAAAATATAAAATTATGTATGAAATCCTATCAGCAATAATATGGTAAACAGTAGTGCCAAAAATATATATTAAAAAGTGAAAAACTGGGGCTGGAGAGATAGCACAGTGGTAGGATATTTGCCTTGCCCGGCTGACACAGGACTGACCTCTGTTTGATGCCTGGCATCCCAAATGGTCCCCAATCCAGGAGTGATTTCTGAGCGCATAGCCAGTAATAACCCCTGAGCATCACCCCTGATCTCAAAACAAATCAAAACAAAACAAAAAGTAAAAAACTTAAAATAAAACCAGTGTTTTATTTGTGAAATAATCTTTTTAAGAGATTACCAGCACTATCATACTTGAACAATATAATGGAACCTCCTATTACAAAGTATAGTGAGAAGTGATTTGGACAAAATATAAAGCATGCATATATAAAGTAGATCATTGTATTTATTATTACATGAATATCAAAAATTTAACAATAACTGATTTCTATCTTGAAATAACTATTTCTTAACTTAAAATAAAATTTCTATTTTTACATAAATTGGTTCTTGTTTGAAATTATTCATTGATAAGACCATTAATTTAATATAATATTAAAACATAATTTTAATATGATATTAGTTTATCAGCTTAAAATATATTTAAATATACTAGAATATAATTAAGCTTATATTTTTAAATTAAGGCATTTTATTATTAACTTTTATCTTATTAAAACTATTTTTTTGTTCCTCAGGCATTTTTTCATCTGTCTTATTTTAGTTTATTTAAAACTTTTTTCTTTATTTAAACATCTGGATTACATATATGATTGTGATTAGGTTTCAGTCATGTAAAGAACACCCCCTTCACCAGTGCAACATTCCCACCACCAATGTCCCAAATCTCCCTCCATCTCACCCCACCCCCACCTGTACTCCAGACAGGCTTTCCAGTTCCCTTATTCATTCACTTGCTTACGGTAGTTCTCTGTGTAGTTATTTCTATAACTGCACTCACCACTCTTTGTGGTGAGCTTCATGAAGTGAGCTGGAAGTTCCAGCCCTCCTCTCATTGTCTCTGAGGATTGTTGCAAAAATGAATTTTTATTTTTCTTAAAACCCATAGATGAGTGAGACTATTCTGTGTGTGTCTCTCTCTCCCTCTGATTTATTTCACTCAGCATGATAGATTCCATGTACATCCATGTATAGGGAAATTTCATGACTTCATTTCTCCTGATGGCTGCATAATATTCCATTGTGTATATGTGCCCCTGTTTCTTTATCCATTCGTCTGTTGAAGGGCATCTTGGTTGTTTCCAGAGCCTGGCTATTGTGAATAGTGCTGCAATAAATATAGGTGTGAGGAAGGGGTTTTTGTATTGTGTTCTTGTGTTCTTAGGGTATATCCCTAGTAGTGGAATAGCTGGGTCTAATGGGAGCTCAATTTCCAGATTTTGGAGGAATCTCCATATTGCTTTCCATAGAGGTTGGACTAGACGGCATTCCCACCAACAGTGGATAAGAGTTCCTTTCTCTCCACATCCCCGCCAGCAGTGATTGTTTTCATTCTTTGTGATGTGCACCAATCTCTGTGGTGTGAGGTGGTATCTCATCGTTGTTATTAAAACTTTTAACTCATTTCATTTTAACTTATCTCATTCAGTTTAACTTATTTCATTATTAGCTTTTAACATAAAACTTTTAACTTTTAACTAATTTTAAAAAACACTCTTAATTGAATAAGCAAAAAATCATTTCACTAAAATGTAAATAACACTATCAAACAGTAACACAATCCAAAAATAAGAAGGCAAAATAGAATGATTAAGTATTCATTACCCTTTGAAATAATAATGAATTAAAATTAGGAATGCTATTTTTCATAGAAACACTAAACATAGATTTTAAAAATCAACACAAATTAATAAATGAAGGACATGTATTGATAGAAATGCTTTTAAAGAAAACTTTATTTCTATAATATTACCTTAACCTGGTGATTAATTGGTGACAATTTGAATAGTAGTTATGGCTTGAAATATTTAAAAATATTAATAGCTGGAATTGGATATAATTATTAAAATATCAATGTGTTTATTATTGAAAATATAAAGTGTTTTGTTCGTGAGATAGTCTTAATCTATTGAAGAATTTCATAAATATTTGATTAATGCAGAAACTTTATTTCTATAATATTACCTTAACCTGGTGATTAATTGGTGACAATTTGAATATTAGTTATGGCTTGAAATATTTAAAAATATTAATAGCTGGAATTGGATATAATTATTAAAATATCAATGTGTTTATTATTGAAAATATAAAGTGTTTTGTTCGTGAGATAGTCTTAATCTATTGAAGAATTTCATAAATATTTGATTAATGCAGCATTCTAGAATTTCATTTGGCTTAGCAAATTAAATCATTTGGGTGGGGCACTTTATATGGCTTTTCAATAAGGAAATTTTTCTTCTATAAATTTTCTGCTCTTTTAAAAATTCCTTTCATAAAAACAAGGGCAAAAGTATTAATTTACAGCAATAGCACAAACATTGTGAGAAATAGGAGAAAATGTCTAATAATGTATAAGGAAAGATTTTAATAGAATTTATACTATTAATCATAATATTCCTTCCTTTTAATTTTTCCCTTATATCAAGCCCCCTGAAAAATTTGCAGAAACCAGAGAGAGGAGAAAACTTGACATTAACTTGGAAGATAGGGGTTATAAAATAAAGTACAAGAAACTTCTCTGAACATATTTCTTTATCAAGGACAGCCAATTCTGGCTAATGGGAGATTGGGAGAAAACTGAGTCAGGGGGACTATAGAGGATCTCACAGGGTTGTAGAAAAGAAAAGAAAGGTCAAACTCAAAATAGAAATTTCAAGATTCGAGGAACTGTGGACTGCCTTGCTCTTATTTCCTGGGGTTGATATTGCCATTGGGTATTAAGACTGATTACCTTTATTGAAAATAGTCTAGGTATTTAATGTATTAAAGGTGACAAGGTAACTCAGAAGTCCTTTAATTCTGTGTATCACAATGTATCAGAATTTTTATGATATATATTTATTTATAGAGCTTACACACTCTCTCCCTCTCATACATTCTCTTCATCTAGGAATTTGTTACTGAGGTTTTGATATTATACAAGGTAACAAGAGTAGGCTGAAAACTTGATCAGTTAGAGAAATAACTACACCAACAACTATCATAATAATAGTAGTGAGTGATAAAAATAGAATGCCTGTCTGGATGACAGGCATTGTGTGGGGGAGGAGGGAAGTGAGGGACAATGGTGGCAAGTAGGTTGCACTGGTAAAGGGATATGTACGTTTTTATGACTGAAACCAAATTACATGGTTTAAAAAATTACGTGGTTTCAAAAGCCATGGTGCTAAATAAAGATATCAATAAATAAAAAAGAATAGGGGCCTGAGCTATAGCGCAGTGATAGGGCTTTTGCCTTGCACACGGCTGACCCAGAATGGACCTCGGTTTGATCCCCAGTGTCCCATATGGTCCCTCAAGCCAGGAGTGATTTATGAGCACATAGCAAGGAATAACCCCTGAGCATCACCAGATGTGGCCCAAAAGCAAGCAAATAAACAAACAAACAAAAAATAAAAACTTGATTTACCATTTAACCTCTATTCTGTCCCACAATTTTTATTGAGAGTTTTTGGTGATTCCTGCTTTTTTCTTCCACAAGTGAAGAAGTCTGATTAGCCTGTGGTTAAAGTGGAGGTGAGGCTACAGCCAGAAGAAAATCCGCTTCCCTTTCTACTCATCCAGGCAGGTCGCCTTAGGGACACCTTTGGGGAATCTACCACTGATAAAAGTGTTCGATGACACAGGCCTTATGTTTCACCAGATCCTTACCCCCCCCCCCAGCTTGTCATCAAGCTGACCTGAAATCCTTTTACTCTATGCAATCTGGGAGATAATCCTTGACACCAATTCCTTAGGAATCCCTGGACTCAAAGGAGGAGATTTTTTTGGAAAGCTAAGTATGTATATTTTTCATAAATGCCTTTGTTCGAAATTTTTTGCACAATTAGAAGTTAATGGGACATTTCCCAGAAAAAAATTTTAATTGGTTCTTCTCACAGCCTTGAGTTCCTTTCATGGCCTTAGTCTCAGCATTACCAAAATCTATTGCTCTCAGGCATCCATAAGTGTTTAGGTCAGAAATTCTGCATCTCAATGATTTTCTGGGTTCCAGGTATTAGTCTTTATGCCACCTGGATGACTTACCTTGAGACATTTTTCTCCAATATACATTGCCATGTCCTCCCATTATGTCTTCTCACAATAATACAGAGGAAAATATTGACTTTTGTGATCTCTCCCTTTCTTATGGGTAGGTATTTATGAGGTAGCATTAAGATCATGGAGATCAATGGTGTTATTTACCAAAACTTTATCATTAGTTAGGATATATGACTCTATGAATACCAATAAATACACATCTGGGCTTCTAACTTAAGGGTCTAAATAATCTATTTCCAAATTTGAACAGAGTCTGTTTAATTGTTAGCAAGAAGACCCCCCAATTACATAAAATATAGAATTCTTCATGCTCTCTAAAATTTTTTTCACTGAAAAATAAGGATATGAAAGAAATACATCCAGATATCAGGACTCTGTATTTAGCTTTCTGGACTGTAAGTCCTTTTTAATCGTGTTTAATTTTACTATTTATTCTAACTTTATAGTGAGCAAAAAAATAGATATTTAATTAGATGTAGCAAATGTTCTTAACAATACTGACTCAGATGATTTTCTGTTTTTAAAATTTTTGTTTTAAGACGAATTTGAGATAGGGATTAAGACTCCCGTTTTGTACTCCCCAGCCAAGTTCAAGTGTACAACAATGTATAAGATCTGTGGGCACACTAGCAGGGCCTGTCCATGAGCAAAACTAGATATCGCACAATACCCCAGATCCCCAGATCCCAGCAAAAATAGTATTTCTAAATAGGATTGTGTCAAATTAAAAATCATCTTCGCTCCCAAAGAAATGATAAGCAGAATAAAAAGACATACTAAAGACAAGGAGAAAATATTTTCCCATCATTCATCTGACAAAGGATTGAGATCCTAGATATATAAAGCACTAGAAGAACTTGACATATACACAAAAAAGGAAAACTAACCCAAAAAATGGGGAGAAGAGATGAGCAGAAACTTTCCTTAAGACATACAGATAAGGCCGGAACAGTAGTGCTAGAGGTAAGGCATCTGCCTTGCAAGCACTAGCCTAGAACGAACCCCAGTTCAAGCCCCCAGTGTCCCATATGGTCCCCCCCCCCAAGCCAGGAGAAAAGGAATAAGTTCATAATTATCTTTCTCGCACATAATATGGAAAAACTGTCACCTTCAGTGTGTATGCTGGTAATATGTGTGGTGTTGAATTATGTGAATAAAAAATATTTAGAATATTATAAACCACAGAATCTAAATAAATAAAATGAAAAAACTGACAGCTTCAGAGATCTATGTAGTTAGATACTTGATTAATGCTAAATTAGCACAATAATTCTAAAAATAAGTAGTTTGGTAGCACATTAGTTGGTACTCATATTATCCCAGAGGACTCAATCTATCAGATATACTGATATATCTAAGTTCAAATTTTCAAAGCAGAAATTGTAACCTACTTGTATTTTTGTAGCCATGTTTGTAAGTTTTTATTATTAATTTGTGAACTTTATTTTTCTTGGTAGTGTAAGGTCCTATATAACAATAGCTACATTATTTTAGAGTACTTTATTTGAAACCTATTTCTTCTGATTACTAAACTTTTAAAAAATTTTCATCTACTTCTCTGATAGATTTGTGAAGTAGCCCCATTATCATTATTAGCTCCAGCTGCTAACAAACTCCATTTGTTTTTCTGCTATTATCTTTTCCTTGTCAGTCATAACTAATGGGGCAGAATCTTGTTTCATTCCTTCCCATCTATTCTATTCCTGTCATGCTTTTATTTTACTCTACATATATTTCTTAAAATAAGTCAAAGAAACAGTTCATTAAAAAATTATTTGAATGTTTCTCACAGCTCTTTCATTCTTGTGTCAATTTAAAATCTTCAGTTCATTCTTATTCTCCCAAATGTATCTCTATCCTAACACAGAATTCAAGGAAACTTTTAAAAATAATCTTTCTTAAGTCTGTTATCTTAAGAAAGATATGTTCTGTAAAAACAACTTGTATGATTGTTAGATTGTTAGCTTTCAGTCACATGGTAACTGGAAATACTGTCCAATTATAATTAATAAAAATCTTTTGAAAGGAGTCAGAATTCTAATTAGGCACAGTTCTTGACCTTCCATCAAATCTATTTAAATATTCAAATAATATTTGATGGAGATGTAGTATCCTAAACTATTCTATGTTTTGCTATAGTAAACATGTTAATGAACATTAAGTTAATTAAACAGAAATTATAGCTAGAAGGACTTTTTAGTTATATAATTCTAATACAAGTTCACAAGTTATTTCCACTGGAAAGAAATATATGATTGAGGAGAGGAAAGAGGTGAGGGGGAGAGCACGCAGGGGTCGCCAATTCGCTGCCACAGTCTAGGAGGCCACACCTAGGAGTCCGGGAGTAAGGGGACCAGAGACTAGAGGGGCATCATGCTTGCCTGGGAAGGCAAGAAGGAAGCGTAGGAGGGCTCCCAAGAGGTGGAGGAAAGACGAGTGATCTAGGTTCAACTGCGCCCTCTATCATTGTGGCCAGGAGCGGAACTGCACTGTCTGGCAGAAAGAGGGGGAGGGTGATTGACCCAGTCTCGACTGGAGGATGGAGGAGTGTCCAAACCTCAGCTACCTCAGCCAAGATACCCACCTAGAGGCGCACTCCAGAGAAGGCACTCAGCCCCACCCCACAGGTGGTAAAAGGGGGGCTAAAATCAGAAGGCACTGCACTCCAAGCCAAACTATTAAATGCAAAGAAATATGGGTAAACTAAGGAAGACACTAACAATTAGGAATATGTAGAGAAATCCTAACAAGTTTCCAAGTGCACCAAAATGCACAGACCCAATAGATGAGGACCTAAAAGCAGTCATGACAAAAGAAATGTAAGCCTTGGTAAAAGATATGAAAGAATCACTAGTCAACAAATATAAGAAATCCATAGATGAACAAATCAACTTAAAGAAGAACTATTACAGAACGTGAGATTCCATACAAATGGAATTAAAGGATATAAAATACATCTTTGAAAACCATAATAGAAGAATCACACAGTTGGAGAATTGCATAGAAGAACTTGAAGAAAAACTGCAAACAAAAAACAACGAAGAAGCCAACAAGGAAATAAAAAGCAAAAGCCCTGGAAGAAAAAGTTCAGTATTTAATGAACAAAAACAAAAGAAGTAATCTAAAAATCGTAGGTATACCAGAAAGGGAGGAAATAGGGAAAGGGGTAGAATAAGTAGTCAGGGAAATAATAGCAGAAAACTTTCCCACCCTCTGGAAAGAGGCTTCAGTGCAAATCCAGGAGGTGAAAGGAGTTCCTAATAAAATAGATCCTAAAAACCAACACCAAGACATATAGTAATCCAAATGGAAAAAAAAGAGAAAGATAAACTCCTTAAAGCAATAAGGGAGAAAAAAATCCTCAAGTACAACATAAGAATCAAACCAGATCTCCCATTTGAAACAATTTAAGCAAGAAGACAGTGGAATGACATATTTAAGTGACTGAATAAAAGAAATTTCCTACCTAGAGTCCACTACCCAGCAAAACTCTCATTCATATTGGAGGGAAGACTAAAAACATTCTCAAACAAAACTAACTCACATAATTTGTACAAATAAAACCGATTCTAAATGACCTACTCAGAGATGAATTACACAATGCAATCCCCCAACTGTAACAACAACCACCCTACCAATACAACTGCACAACAGCCCTCTATGTTAATAATCTTCTTAAATGTCAACTGACTAAACTCTCTCATTAAAAGACACACAATAGAGAGCTGGATTAAAAAACATAAACCGGATTTCTGATGCCTGCAAGAAACACATCTACAAGTACAGGATAGGCACAGGCTTAGAATAAAACGATAAAAATCAATTATTCAGGCCAATGGAAAACAAAAAAAAAGGCAGGGACGGCCATTCTTATATCAGACCAAATTGCATTCAACCTCAAGAACGTGATCAGAGAAAAAGAGGGTCACTACTTACTAATCAGGGGGAACACTGGATCAAGAAGTACTAACCCTGGTTAATATTTATGCACCAAATGCAAGCCAGCAAAATATGTAAGGCAATTGCTCGCAAACCTAGAGAATCACAAGAAAGGAAATGTGATAGTAGTAGGAGATCTCAATACTCCACTATCCCCACTGGACAGATCCACCAGACAGAGAACTAGTGAAGAAATAAGAGCCCTAAATGAAAAATTAGAAAAACTAGGGCTGGGGCCGGGTGGTGGCGCTAAAGGTAAGGTGCTTGCCTTGCCTGCGCTAGCCTTGGACGGACCGTGGTTCGATCCCCCGGTGTCCCATATGGTCCCCCAAGCCAGGAGCAACTTCTGAGCACATAGCCAGGAGTAACCCCTGAGCATTACTGGGTGTGGCCCAAAAACCAAAAAAAAAAAAAAAAAAAGAAAAACTAGGGCTAATAGACTTATATAGAGCCCTCATCCCTAAAAAAGCAGATTACATTATTCTCAAGTCCATATGGAACCTTCTTCAGAATAGACCATGGTTATAGACTTAGGTTATAATTCTAACTTGCATAAAATCACAAATATAAGGATCATTAGAAGCACCCTACCAGTTCACTATGTAATAGAGGTCAAAATTGACTGTAAAGAGAAAAGAGGCGAAAGGGATATTTTATGTCTATTGAATCTCCACGTACATCAATGTAATACTTTACAAAGATCTTTTTATTTTAATTTTTATTTTGACCAAAGTGTATTACAAATCTTTCACAGTAATCTTTAGGTGTGACATTGAATTAGGGGTATTCCCACCACTGATGCTGTCCTCCCTTCACCCCTGTTCCCAGCATGCTTCCCATATTTCCCTCCTTTACCCCTCCCACCTAGCTTCTAGTATAAGTGGTCCCCTTTATGTCTAGCATGCTGTAGATTGGGTATCAATTCTGTTACCATTGACTTTGGATTTTGTGTTTAAGTCTGATCATTTTTTTATTTCTACATAATGTTCATACAACTATTTGGTCTTGGTACCCTCTATTACAAGAGCCTATTTTACGTTTATTATTTTTACGTGCTTTGAGGGCCACCCCAAAAATATCCTGGTAGTGCTTGGGAGGACTTCATGTGGTACCAAGGTTTTCCATATGCAAGGCAAGTGCTTAAATCCCTGTACTTTCTTTCCAGCCCTTTTTTATTTTTTATAATCTTAAATAGCATAATAGAACATATTAAAACAGTCATTTGGTGGGGGAAAATCCATGGATGTACTTCAGTAGCAAAGTATATTACCACACATGTGTGAGGCCCTGGGTTTTATATTTACCACATCAATTAGGGTATAAAAATTAATAAATTAGCTTGATAATTTTAAAATTATGATTTTTTTACTTTTAATTGTATTAGATTTTATTATTATATGTGTTATAATAATATAGTTATATATAATAATTATTATTTTGGTTTTGGGGCCACACCTGGTGACACTCAGGGGTTACTCCTGGCTATGTGCTCAGAAATTGCTCCTGGCTTGGGGACCATATGGGACA
>NC_064850.1:74320381-74342881 GCF_024139225.1 Suncus etruscus
GATAACTGGGAAAAGGTTAGTCTATCATCACATAAAAAGGAAATGTAAATGTTAGCCAATCCCATATTTTAAAAAATTCCTTCCTAATCAACTGAACTACCTGAGAAAATGGCACTGATTATTTTTTTCTTGTCAATTAAAATGAATCCTGAATTATCTTCTAATAACTTTCTGTGACTTTCTGAATTTCAAATTTTGTTTGATTTTTTTATAGTCAACTCTCATTGATGAACATTTCATTTGTCTAAAGACCATGCAGGCTAAAGATGGAGAATTTGATAAATACTGTAGAGGTATTGCCACAGTGACTACTGTATTTCTGAATACTTGAGGACTGCTGAATGCCTGAGGCATGAGCTATCATCTAAAGATGCGTAGAGAGCCTAAAGTAGTAGCTCTTGCCTAGATTTTCAGTTTAATTCCATTTTTCTTTTCTCTCTCTCTTTATTTTGGCAAAGATTTAGACAAAATTTATTAGATGGACTATTCTCTCCTTAGGTCTTAGAGGCTTGCTCTATAATAAAACAACTTCTGAATTATAGAACTATTCAAGAAGTTCTAAAATCAGGATTTAAAAATCAGGATTTTTAGACAGCAAAAATTTTATAACTCCAAAACAGAACTTGGGTAAATAAAAACATGTAATAAAGGCAGGTACAGGTATTCAACTGTAAATTGTAGTTCAACTATATGTATCCCCCCATCTTTAGTTTATTCTATTCCTTCCTCCATCCTCCCACACCATAATGACCCTACTGTTCATCATCACAAAGAAGAAGAACAACCGGTGCTGGCATGGATGCAGGGAGAAAGAGACTCTCATTCACTGCTGGTGGTAATGGAGACTGGTCTGAAGGGAAAACTATATGGATATTTCTCAAAAAGCTAGAGCTCCCATATAATCTAGCAATACCACTCCTTGAGATCTACCCTGGGAAAACAAAGAAAACAACCCAAAAATGTCCTCTGCATTCCTATAATCATCGCAGCACTATATATAATAGCCATAATCTGGAAACAACCCATATGCTCAACAACAGATGAGTGGCTAAAGAAATTACGGTACATCTATACAATGAAATAGTATGCAATCATTAGAAAATATGTCATAAAATTTGCATATATATGGATGGACCTGGATATTATTATATTAAGGAGAATCAGAAGGAGAGGGATAGACATAGGCAATCTCTCTCGTTTGTGGGATATAATAAAAATAAAAGACTTTATGGAGGGTCAGGTGAACCAGTACGTAATAGGAAGCTTGCCACACAAAGTAGTGAATGAAGTTGGGATAGATAAGGGTCCACTATGACAATGATAGTTGTAACTGATAACTCTGGACAAGAATTGGGTGCTGAAAGGGGATAAAGTGACATGCATGACACTTTTTTATTAAAATAGTGCAAATCACAGTCAATCTCAGAAAGAGAGAGAGAGAAAGAGAAAGTAAGAAAGGGAGAAAGGAGGGAGGGAAAGAAGAATGTTGAAAGTAAGAGAGGTGGGCCCGGAGAGATAGCACAGTGGCGTTTGCCTTGCAAGCAGCCGATCCAGGACCAAAGGTGGTTGGTTCAAATCCCAGTGTCCCATATAGTCCCCCGTGCCTGCCAGGAGCTATTTCTGAGCAGACAGCCAGGAGTAACCCCTGAGCATCGCCGGGTGTGGCCCAAAAACCAAAAAACAGAAAACAAAAAAAAAAAAAAAAAAAAGAAAGTAAGAGAGGGGCCCGGAGAGATAGCACAGTGGTGTGTGCCTTGCAAGCAGCCGATCCAGGACCAAAGGTGGTTGGTTCAAATCCCGGTGTCCCATATGGTCCCCCGTGCCTGCCAGGAGCTATTTCTGAGCAGACAGCCAGGAGTAACCCCTGAGCACCGCCGGGTGTGGCCCAAAAACCAAAAAAAAAAAAAAAAGAAAGAAAGTAAGAGAGGTGACATAGATTGTGGGAAGGTTGCAATATTGAAGTTGGTATACATTCTATGACTAAAATCAAACTATGAACAATTTTGTAACTACAGTGCTTAAACAAAACAATAAAAAAGCAAATAAATATAAAAACATAATAATACTGCCTGCAAGAAACATACACACAAAGTAATGCCCTGAACTTAGTCGGCTCCCTGTTTTTTTTAAACTGACAGTAGAGACTAGAAGAACAACATAAAATAAAAATAGAAAAAAATAGCTCCACTTGTCTTAGAATCTCCAGAAATTGGAATAAAGTGTTATTTCACCGGGAGGTGCTCAGTTTTGATTCCAGACCCAAAACTCCATAGATAAGAAAGGAAGTAGGAATCAAAATTGTCCAAACATTAATATTTTACATGAACACAATTCTCAAATCAAAACCTAAGGGTAAAGTCAAGTTATCCTTGGTTTACCCTCCCCAAAAAAACTTTTTTGAGGGGTTTTGTAGCTGATATGTAATGTTTCCAAGCAAAAATTAGTTGTTCATTCTGGTACCTAATAGTTTTCAACCCACCCCTTTTTCTATAGAATTCCATTTTATGGTAATTCAAAGAGGTGGTTGCTTTGAGGACATGAATCATCCATATTACAACCTGTGGGCTTATTACCAATAAAGCTTTTATGACTTATCAAAAATAATCAAATGAATTAAAGAGTGAGTTAATTGAAAGGATGATAAGCTATAACATTTGATGATAATTTAAATTAGGATCACTCAAGAAATGAAAATGTCTGTCATTTTTCCTTTATATCATATGGCTTCATATCTAACAATGATTTTCTAGGTTTGAAACAAAAAAAGGCACCAAACATTGTTTAACCCTATTTATAATTGTCAAAGAACTGCTTTTTTTTTTATAGTAACATCACTATACTTCCCCATATATAGTGTGGGCATTGGGAACACTATTCAAAGACTGGTTTTACCACTTTATAATAAAACCTACGAATATATATCAAGATCTCTACTTTCAAAGTATAAAAACTTTTAACCCAATGTCTTAATTTATAAGCCTTAATAAAAAATAGTATCATGGGATTGGAGAGATAGTATAGTGGGTAAGGCCTTTACCTTGCATTTGTATGCAGATAGCCTGGGTTGATCCCTGGAATGCCAAAAGATCCTCTGAAACTTCCAGAAATTATGCTTTATATACCCTAACCCCTTCTCTTTCATTTCTTTCTTCAAAGTTAGTATACCCTTGTTGTGTTTTAGTCTGGAAATCTACCAAAATGTGACAATGTTGAAATCTCCAACTACTATTGTGCTATTGTTGTCTTTCTTCAAGTCTACTGGGAATTGTTTTATGTTGTTGCTGGCCCTAATTTAGGTGCATATATGTTTAAGATGTTGATGTCTTCTTAATTATTAAATAATGTCTCATAACCTTTTTAAGCCTAAAAATCTGTCATTTGATATTAGTTCAGACACATCAGTCTTTTGGGAGAGTTGTTTGTTTGAAGGACTGTCATCAAACCTTTGTATTTAATCTGTGTTTTCTCTGATTATTCAAATGTGTTTCTTGCAGGCAGCCAAATATTGGGTTTAATTTTCTGGTCCATGTTGCCACTCTGTGTCTCTTAATTGGTGCTATAAGTTCATTAATACTGAGAGAGATTATTGTTATGGATTTTGTGCCATCTTTTTGTGTGTTTGTGAAGTTTGTCTTGCCTTAAAGTAAACCCTTCCATTCTTTTAAGGCTGATTTTGAGTCTATAAAGTTCCTGAGCTCTTGTTTATACATAAATCTATGTGTCCTTCCTTCTAATATGAATAAAAGTCTAGCTGGGTAAAGTACTCATGGTGAGGCATTCATTTTATTGATTTTTTTCACTGTATCTCACCACTGTCTTTTGGCCTAAAGGGTTACTTACGATAAATGTGTTATAAATCTTAAGTATGCTTCTTTATATATAATTTCCTTTTTTGATCTTGGTTTTTTCATATTTGATATAGTATTCTATATCTGTAGCTTCATCATTATGGCTAGTGTGTGCATATGTTTACTTATTTTGAGGATTTTTTTCCATCTTCTGTTTGCTTATTTTAGGACTCTTTCCAATTTCTTCTGTTGTACAGAGTTGTTATGCAGTTCAACTTCCAGATCAATAATTCTGTTCTCAGTAACTATTACTCTGCTGATGAAGCCTTCCAGTGAGTTTTTCATTTCACCTACCCGTTTTCAGTTCTGTCATTTCTGATTAAAGCTTTTTCATTGCACTCGCATATCCTCTTAAGTCTTATTGGCTAAACTTTTCATAGTTTTTTTTTGTTTTGTTTTGTTTATTTTTTTTAGTTTATTGAACATCCTCAACATTTCCTCTCTAAAGTCCTTATCATAGAGGCTATGAAGGTGGTTGATACTGGTTGGGTCTACATAGCTACTATATACATTCACTAAACATGGTAGACTTCTGCATAGCTTTCCCATTGTAATCTTTGCACTGTAATTGTCTTTTTATGTATTGTAGTAGGACTCATAAACTAGAAATTTGTGTAGCAGTGAAGCAAAGAGTGGCTGTGCCCAGGAATTATCCTTGAATTTAGAGCCAGGAGTAAGCACTGAATATAGTCAGATGTGGGCCAAAAACAAACAAAAAAAAGGAATTACAATATCACAGATAAGATTTTGTTCTACATTCTGCCCCAGAACTGAAGGCTAAACTACTTTAACAACCATAAGAGATCTTTAAATTTAGATTTGTTATAGTTGTAAATTTGTTACACTCTCAGTAAAGATGTGATTACAAATGTAGACCCCTTTGGAATTTACCTCACACAAATACCATCTACTTTCAGAGCCATCTTACTGTTATTTTTAAAGACATTGGATGTGGCAGGAGCATTGGGGTGATAAAAAATGTTTTAGGCAGAATGTTAAATACCATACTGCTTAACCCACAATTCAAATAGAGAAGGAGCTAGGTCGGCTTCCACACCAGCCTGGCAGAGAAAACAGACATATGTCTTGGAATGGCATTTCTTATTCTCTCTCAATAACAGCCAGGAGTGCTTTCTAGTCCAAAAGAAAAAAGTGTGCCTTCAACTAAGAAATGTGAGATAAAATTCAAGCACACTGAAACTAAACTTTGAATTAAGTTTTTTCCTTATATTCCAATAATTTCTTGACAAAAGAAATGAATCAAAGCTTCACATTGCTAAAACAAGGTAATATGCTTGTAATTAAGTCATGGAAAATGTATTCAGTGGTTAATAATGGGAAGTAAAGTACCTTACCATGCCATTGCATACCATAACCATACCATAACATTCCATTTTGTATTGTACCACACCATACCATACCATCTCATCTCATCTATTCTGTTAGTAAAACTTCCTTATACTTTATTATACTTTGAAACATAGACTCTGTCTCAAGGTGATTTTTTATGGTATATAGAGATAGTCTGGATTAAAATCACATCTGGGGCTTGTTTGGAGATCTTTAATTGTTTTGCTCATCTGTCCTCTGTTTTCTTTTATTAATATAAAAGGAAACATGGGTATAATTACGAAGACATCAGTTTACTCTTGGCTTATCATGAAATAAAACATTAGGTATATGTTATTTATAGTATGTTGTTCATAGTATATTTTCAGGAGAATGGAATGTGATGGAAGGTTTAGTTCTAAAACTTGGTTCAATTATGACTTTATAAATTGATAGTTATGTTATCTGGTATGAACTGATGTTAGCTTTGAATGTTAGCTTTCCCATTTGTGAGTTGGAAATAATATTTTTTTTATTTTTGGTAAGATTTAAATAAATATTAGGAAACTTGTAGCATAATATATGGCATATGGTAGATGTTTCAATATGCTTATGGCTTTCAGTTTTACTCTGTTGTTATCAGTGGTTATCATATTTCAGAGAAAATTTATAAACTTTGATATTACCATTTATGAAAGATGTACTCCACTATATTATTAATTTTTTTCTGCCTATATTTGAACCCATGCAGAACAAAGACACAGTTGTACTTCTCTTCAATCTTCATCTTCAATCAATTATGAACTTCCTTTTTTAAGAAAAACAAGAAAAAACTTAAGCTTGCTGCCTGCAACAAAACCCATGGCTGGATTTGAGTATGATTTAATAATTGGCTTATAGGTCTTCATTATTAAAATATAAGAAAGATCCTCAAGAGAACACTGGCACAGTTGAAGATAATTAGTAATAACTGACATTAAAGAACAGTGAAACAAGGATGTAATAAAAGGGTTCTAAGTGTTGTAAAAGGGAAGCACTCTTTTTATGTGCAAGGTTCACCAGCTGTTTGGTGAAAGATGGTTTTAGAAAAAAGTCATTGGATCTCTTGAACTTGAAAAGAAAAGGAGTCCAAAATAATATGAAAATAAAAGATTTTCAAAAGTTTAAAAAATCCTGAAATAAATAATCTCAGGAAATATTGTTGGCTACTCATTTTATTTAGTTGGAATTTAAAAATCTAAAATACACTATTTTTTAAAAAATAATAATAATGTTTGTTGGCAGTGTGGCTTGTGTTGATTTTTAAGCTTTTAATGGTTTGAAAGTAAGAGCAACATGGTAATTTAAAACGTGTTTTCTGCATCTTTCCAAACCAAATAGTTTTACGAATTATATTAAGGTTAGAATGTGCAGGAAGCCAAGAATGTCCTTGTACAAAATACAAAACAAAGCCTACTCACTGTCCAATATAAATATCACTGATGATGTCTGCTTTCAATTGAATGGTTGGTTTTATAGTATTTTTTCTAGTTATTATCTGGAAAGTCCCTATTAGCATTGCCAAATAAGTCCAGTCCAAGGAAGAAATCAGTCAAGATTTCTAAAGAACAGGAACCTGGCCCACAAAGATCCAGAACAAGTCATAAAGTATGAGTGCCAAGTAGGCTACAGTAAGATGACACTTCCTAGTTCTTTACTTCTTGGCATCTAACAAATTTAGTGCCTTCAATAGCTGTCATCAGAGAGGACTTTCCTATTGCATCCTACCCAGTATAATATGTGTCAAATGGGAAGATTATTTTCTTATGAATCATGTTACTTTAATACCCAAGAGAAATAAATATTCCTTCTAAGTTAAGAGGTAAGAAAGTCTGCTGGCTCAAGCTGTTAAACAGTTACTAATTCTTTCCTTAAACACTTATTGTCTTCAGTATACATGTTTTATGTTTATGTAAATTTATACAATATTATTGTTTCTGTGGTGATATCTGCCAGTTCAAAATAAAATTCATAAGCATAAACTATAAAAATGTTAAGCTACAACTTTATTCCCAGCTCTTAAAATAATACCTAACACATAGAAGGCCCTCAATAAATTTTGATGAATTAATGACCAAAATAAACAGAGAGAAAAACAAAAAAAGGAATGAAATCTTTCTTGGACAGTATGAGGAGAGAAAAAATGAGAAATATAGGAAGACAAAGGTAGGTGAAAAGGCCATGGAGGAACTACAGAAACGTCCAAAAAGTAAGAGATGAAATGAATAAAAGAGACTACTGAAGAACTAAGAGAGATATAACTTTAGAATGGCAGGGAAAGAAGAGAGCAACACTCATCTGAATTTCTCAGCAAGTAACTTGCATTTTGTGGGTGTGGTAACAGGATACTATTGGTAAATTAGAAAGACGTCCCACCAAAGTAAAGTAGAAAAACTAACCTCTAAATCTCAACAGAAACAATAGGAAACTAATATAGAATCCAACAGGGGTAGTGAGTGAAATTACCCCAGGGCCCAGAGAGATAGCACAGCGGCGTTTGCCTTGCAAGCAGCCGATCCAGGACCAAAGGTGGTTGGTTCGAATCCCGGTGTCCCATATGGTCCCCCGTGCCTGCCAGGAACTATTTCTGAGCAGACAGCCAGGAGTGACCCCTGAGCACTGCCGGGTGTGCCCCCCCCAAAAAAAATAGTAGCCCAGAAAACTCAACTCAACTCATAACCTATCAGAGAAAGACTTTAGAGAAAACATGTTAAAGATGTCTAATGAGATCAAATAAATTATACAGATAAAAAATAAGGTCACAAATGGTAAAACTACAAGTGGTAGAACTAAATCTTTGGTAGGCAAAAGAAAATCTCAATGGAAGGCTTTCATAGCAGAATAACAGCAGTGGAGGATAAAATCGATAATATCCAATATAGGATACAGGAAAACTCAAACAAACAACAAAATATGAAGAGTATCAAAAAATGAATAGCACATAAGATGAAAATGAATGGGTTGAATTCAAGAGGAACAACATATGAGCAGTCAGAATCACTGAAAAATGGAGGCAATTTCAACGTAGGAAGAGTCAAGATATAATAGCTAAGATGTTCCCAGATTTGAGATTTGCAGGCACCCAGATCTAAGGACACAAAGGTTTCCAGTCAAGAGTCATACAAAAAATACCCCAGTATACATCATAATTAAATGGCAAAAGCCAAAGAAAGAGATTGAAAGCAGCAAGATCAAGGAAGAAAATAATCTACATATGAACTTTCTTAAGATTCAAAGCAAACTTATTAAGATATATTTATGGACCAGAAAAAAGGGAAGAATATATATTTTAAAGTCCCAATAATTTAAACATCTTACCTAGAATATCTAGATAAACTATCCTTTATGTTCAAACGATTGATATAGAATTTTAAAGATAAACAGCAGCTCTAGAACTTCACATCAATGCTTAAATTGCACCAATGTAGAAACAGAGAGTGGCAGGATGAAATAGAAAACTGAACCCAATTTCTTTTTCCTACATGATACACTTTTGAACAGCCAGGACATAAACAAGCACAAGCTAAGAACAAACAAACAAACAAACAATATCTCAAGTGAGCAATCCTCTTTAAAAGAACTGTGGTGACAATACTTATATCAGACAACATAGAGTGCCTGCAAGTTTTAAAAAGTCATAAGGGACAAAGATGGTCATTTTTCTTTGATCAAAAGTTTTATATACAGCAAGAATAGCCCATGCTCCTAAGCATATATATGTACCTAATGAAGATTATAAAAAACAAAGATGATCAAAATAACAGACATCACAGACAATATTGACAATAACACAATAGTATTTGGAGACTTCAACACTGCATTATAACCTCTAGATAGAGTAGTCCGAAATCTAATAAGGAAACACTTTGAAGGAAGAAATAAAAAATATGGGTTTTGCATACACACACATGCTCATTCTTCTCTCTCTCTCGTCTCCCTCTTCTCCCTCCCACTGTCTCCCCTACATCCCCCAAAACTCAAATGTATGCTTTACTCCAGTGAACATGAGACACACATGTTGGATCACAAAATATAATTTCATAAAATAAAGAAGATAGAAAATGGATCAACAATTCTCTCAGATGTGAACAGTTATCACAAATAAAAATAAAGAATAATTGAGCACATGAAAATTAAACAATTCACTACTGAGCAACCATTGCCAACTAATTGGCAATAGAGAAAATTAAGTAGGAGATATCCCTTGAAGCTAATTAGAACCAGGAAGTAATTATTATAACTCTATGGGACACTGCAAAAAATTGTACTAAAGGAAAATTTATAGTAAAACTGTCCTACATTAGAAAAGAAAAAGTTCAAATCAACTTCCTAAACACACACTTTAAATAGTTAGAAAGTCAATATCTTTAATTACAGAAAACTGCCTTTGACAACCAGGACTGTACAGAACTTCTCCTGGGACCATAAAGATCTTAAGATTTGACAACCAACATGCCTGGAGCCTGTAGTTGGTCTTATGACAGTATGCTTCATGCGTGGAGACATTCTGTATCTCTTAGGCCAAAGATTTCCTTTCTAATTTACCCAATGTCTATTAATTCTATGCAAAAAAAAAAAAAAAACACCTTTTTTTGCCACATCTGCCCCCTTTTTTGTTTCTTTTAACTTTATTATATCTTCTAGATAGGGGATCCCACCTTTTTCATAGAACCTTAGAATTTGAATCATTTTGTTCTGCCTCATATTTCTATATCTTTCTACAAATGAGAAAAGAAAAAAATATATGGGACCCAGAAGCATTGAGTTAAAAAAAAGATCAGATCTAAATATTCAAGCCAATGTCAATGACAATAGAATCAAGAGACCTAAACTACAACAAGCTAAACACAAAATGGACCTGTAGACCAGGGGCCTAAGGATGGAGTTATGAGATGCATTCTGGGAACTGTGGAGGAGGGAGGTCAACACTAGTGGTGGAAATGGCCCTAATTCACTGTTGTTATGTGCCTGAAATACTACTGTGAACGACTTGTAATTCACAATGGCCTCAATAAACTTAAAAATAATAAATAAATAAATATATAAATAAATAAAAATAAATCAAAAACAAAAATAATGAAAAAACTAGTAGAATAGGAAATAAAAAACTAGGGTAAAAAACAAATATATCAATATCAAAAACAAAGAGCAATGAAACTAGGATATATATGATTCTTCCAAAGTATAAGCAAGATAGACAAGCCATTAGCTAGATGAAGAGGAAATAAATATAAAATTCATAAATAAAATTGTAGCAAAAATGAAAGAAGACAAAAACCACAACAAATCGTAAGAAATTCAAGATATCACAAAATATTACTTGGAACAACTTTATGCTTTTAAATAGACAGATAGGTAAGAATCAAGTAATCCTCCTAAAACTGAGCAAAAAAGAAAATAAAACTAAGTAAGCACATGACAAGCAAGCAACCTGACAGCGTAATTATGAATCTCCCTAAGAACAAAAGGTCTGGTGAAATGGATTCACTGGTGAGTTATATCAAGCTTACGCTCTTGCAGAAATATTGAAGAAACAGGAATAACTTCCCTAACAGCCTTTATGAAGTATGCATTACACTAAATTCCCAAATATGATAGAATCACTCGTAGATCAAAAGTTGAAAACCAACACCTCTATGTACAGTAACATAAAAATCTTCAAACAAAATCTTATCAACTAATCTAAGAGAATATAATAAAAGCTAAATAGATCGCAATCCAAATGGATTTCATCTAAGTCATGGAAGAATATATTTAACATATGCAAATCAATTAATGTAAAACACCATATTAATAAAAGGAAGATAAAGCCAATTTAGATTTGAAAAGAAGTCACTCACTATTTTTAGATGACATGACTTTAAGTATGAACTATACTTTGAAAAATCCAAGTCCACAAAAAGTTCATAGGAAACATTATATTTTTACAATAAAGTGAAAGACTATGAAATTAATTTGCAAAGTTTTTTATTTTCTATTGCAAATAATAGGAGACCAAATTTAAAGTACTATCTTATTAACAATCATGTTTCACGAAAACCAAGTAGAAGCTCAGAAGTTTAGCAAAAGAGATGAAAGAGTCATACAAGAAAACTACAAAACACTACTTAAATAAAAGTAGGAAGAAATACCTCTTCTGCCTATGTACCTGAAAAAATTAATTTTTTCAAACTTTTCTTCTTTACAAAAAATATTACACAGATAAAAACACAAGCAATGCCTATCAAAATAGTATGACATATTAAATATGTAGATTAAATACTGTTAAATTATATAAAATAACACCTTCCATACCAAATAAACAAGAGTAATTCTAACTAAAATAAATATTGGAGGCTTTACTTTCCCCAAATGCAAACTATGCTATAAAGCTACAGTAATTACAACTGTGTGAAGCAGGCAAGAAAGGACCAATGGAATAGAAACGGAACAGTCAGGAGGCAGATTCTCTTATCTATGGACAGTTTATCAATGTAATTTGCTTCTGTGTGAATGGATCTGGAGATATCATGCTGAGTGAAGTTAGGAGAGAGACAAAAATAAACAATCTCTCACATATGTGAGACATAAAGAATTTTTGAGAAGAATAAATGCCCATTGGTATTAGAAACAGATCATTGATCTTCAGTAGAAAGCTTAATGTAGGGCATTTTAGGGGCAGATGACGGGGAGATTGGTATAATGGTGGAGGGAAGTGGACACTTCAGTGTAGTGCTGGATGTTTTTTACATAGTATGAAATAAACTTTACAGCTGTATAGTTTAAAGACTAGCTACATTAGCAAGCTAACATTATTTTAAAGAAAGTATTTTTTTTCATAGAACTTTTGTATTATAGTCCATCGTGTTTACAAAAATTTAATACTGGGATTTCAGTCATAGAATGTACACCACCCTTCTACCATGTAAGTTTCCCACCATTAATGCCCCCCCATTTCCTTTCCTCCACCCCTAAGGCCCTGACTTTCTTTTCAGACAGGCATTCTGCCCCCTCTGCCTCACTATTATTGCCATGGTAGTTGTCATTGTGGTTGGTACTCTAGCTGCACTCACCGCTCTTTGTGCAAGCTTCATGTCATGAGCCTGCTCCTCCCAGTGTTCAGCTCTATTGTTTCAGAATATTATTGCTATACTGTCTTTTATTTTTTCTTATACCCCACATATGGGTGAAACTATTCCATGTTTATCCCATTTCCTGTGGAATGTTTTAAGCATAAATTTTTTCATGCATAAAATCCTACCATTAACAGGCTTGTAAATCATATGCCTGAAATAAAATTTAAATAAATAACTAATAAACACCAGACTATTTGGGGATAGAATGCATTTTTCTCATTCCAATAGCTTTTATTCCTGGTGTGTAGTCTTTTAAATAAACAAATGCATTCATATTCAGCCTTGACTTTAATTCTCATCCTTTGTATAGACAAATTTTGCTTTATCCATAATTTGATTCAAGCAATAAAAGAACAAGTTGTAGAGTAGAAGTAATTCCCAATATATTTATCATTTTAAAAACATAGATGATATATGCCATACTCATCTCTTGATAGAAACATAGGTCACATTGTAAGAAAGCATGAAAAAGGACAAAATATTCTATTGTGCTCTTCTTTGGGAAGTGACATCTGCCACAATTACCTTCTGGACCTCCAGTGGAAATCAATTCCAAAGACATTTCTAATTCTGCTACCTTTTATTACTCCCTGATAAATAAGTTTTCAATTGTCACAGACTTAATTGCATCATCTAGGACCATAATATTTAATACTAATAATTTTAATTTGTTAATCACTCAGCTCTTCTGACCACAAACAGAGGAAAGTATGTACAGGACCTTTGGAAAATAATTATTGCTGTGGACCAAAGCTTTTTCTCCTGAACAGATAACACAACAAGTAATGTGCGTTGCTTTGTATACTTCAAAGCTAGGTTTCAATACCCAGCGCACACAAATCTCCACTGAACCTTTAAAGGAATAATCCTTGAGTACAGAGCCAGGACTAAGCCCCGAACACTGCTGGATATGATCCAAAAACAAACCAAAAAAATAACTATTTTTTAAACACAAGAGCTTAAACTCCTTTCTCCTCACTCCCACCCTGATAGAACTAGGTCCTCCTACCTCCCTCATTCTATACTATCATTATCATTCTTATCCAAGAAACTATAAATGTTTCATGACATTCTTATTCTCAGCGACTGGCCTTGCAAATAGGAATGGTATTTTATTCATCTTTGTAAGCTAGATCTAATCTTTAACACTGTGTCTTGAGATTTACAATGTAACAATAAAAAAGTGATATCTTGGAGACCAGGATTCTTGATTCCTATCCTGGTTCTTCAATATTCTGGAGGATAACACTGGCCAAATTCATTTAATCTCTCTTTCAGAGCCTCAATCTTCTTGTCATTACCATGAAGATATGACAGCCTGACCTGCCTGTATATTTCAGGAGTTATTTTGAGAGTCAATTGATATGATAAAGTATAAAATTAGAAAACATTATTTTTCTAATATTTGTTTCCAAATGAATATAGATCTTCATTCTTTATTGCCAAAGCTTATAAAATTTTAGTGCCTTGCTCTAAGAATTCTCTTTGCTTCATCAATTATACCAAACTTGATATGCTGTTGACTTTAAGTGTGCAGGGTCATAAATCTAAGCTGCAGAGGAATATAATTTTAAAAATAGCATTTTACTGAGCCAAATAAAGATTAAACAAGCATACAAAGACTACTCAATAAGATTTTAATACAGAAGAGAGAAAAATTCCTAAATGGATAAAGAATAAATTACAAAAAGTACCAAAAAAACAAATAGAGCACAGTAGCTCATTCTGAACAATTAGGCAGCTTTGACTTCCAGTTAGATAGACATTTTGCATATTAAAAATAACCATTTTTAAAGTGCTTTTCAAAAAGACAATCAGCCCTCACTCATTACACACTTTACTTTTCTCAGAGAGTATTAGCTTCTTCAGAACCAATATTAAACCAAATACCTAAACATCAGATAAATGTCTAGCACATTCAATATAAGCAGAAAGCAAATTCAGACAATTCCACAATAAGAGAGAATCAGTGTGAATTCTCTCATGGGGAATTTGTAGCTCAAAATTGTAGAGAATATATAATAACAAATATTTTATATCTCTAGTGTATACAAATGTTGGTTTTAAAGTTAAGATCCTTTTTAAAAACAGCAATTATTTTTGTGCAATTCTTTTTATACAGAAAAGCCAGCCAATCACAATTATATCAAACAATTTTTCTTCATATATTCACATGTATCAAATCCTGAGTTGAGGGGACAGAGAAATAGCACAGTAGGCAAAGCACTTACCCTGTATACAGCTGACATCTCATATACTCCCCTGGACATATTATGCATATTATGCATATATATATGCTCCCCTAAGCACAATTAGGAGTGAACCCAGAATTCAGAGTTAAGAATCACCCCTGAGCATCGCCAAGTGTGGCCCAAGAACAAAAACTAAAAAAAAAAAAAAAAAAAAAAAAACCCTGAGTAGAGGAGCAGGAGCTATAGTACAGTGGGTAAGGCATTTACCTTGCATGCATCAGACCTGGGTTTGATCTCTGACACCCTGTTTGGTCTCCCAAGCCTGACTAGAGTGATTTCTAAGCATAGTGAGCAATAATCCTTGAGCACTGACAGGTATGGTCCAAACAAACAAATAAAATCACCTGTATTGATACTGACCAGAAGTTACAAATTCTCATGGGAAACTAAGCAACATTGAAAATCAGTGATGATGGAATAGAGCAATTGTATAACAGGTAGAATACTTGCCTTGTATGCTGCTGATCCTGGTTGAATCCCTGGCACTTCATATTGTCCTTCAAGCCTACCAGGTGTGATGCCTGAGCACAGACCAGAAGTAAGCCCTGATCACAGCTGGGTGTGTAGCAATTTCTCCCTCCCCACAATAATAGCACTGATAATCATCATTCAGATTATTAAACAAATGTGAAAACCATAATTTTATATACATTCCACTGTTCAATTTCTTCCCTTGTTCTGCCTTTTAAATTTCCTCATCTTTATTTGGCTCTGTGCTTCTTTCTTCTTTTGTCATTACTCTCAATTCTGTCACCATCATTTGCCAATAACCTCTAATCAGTATTTATGGTTTTGACATTTTGGGAACCAAGAATGGTCAAATGATGATAACATTTCGTGTGTCCAAGGCATAAATTAGAAGCCATATCTATATCACAAAGCTTTATAGTATCAGGAGCTATTTTAACAGGAAGAATACCTGCTCAGTTTCCCTGGAACACTGAAACTAAAATTCTCAAAATACAGTCAATTCATATTGCTTGTAATGAAAGCAAAGAAAACATGAGCAATGGGGCCGGGAAGGTGGCGCTAGAGGTAAGGTGTCTGCCTTGCAAGCGCAAGCGTAGGACGGACCACAGTTCGATCCCCCGGCATCCCATATGGTCCCCCCAAGCCAGGGGCAATTTCTGAGCACATAGCCAGGAGTAACCCCTGAGCGTCAAACGGGTGTGGCCCAAAAACCAAAAAACAAACAAACAAAAAAAAACCAAAAAAAAACAAAAAAAAGAAAACATGAGCAAGTACAACAAGAAAGTTATGATCCATAACTACAGAATAGAGATGTACAAAACTGTTCTAGATGGATGACATTAACATCCCTAAGTTTTTGTTCTTTGCCGTATATCTGTGGGCAGTTATCTGTGCCTTCATCTTGGTACATACATGTGATTAGTAAAAACCAAGTGCAAATATTAACATAAATATACGTTATATTGAACATTATTACTTGACTTCAAAGTTTGCCAGTTTAGGTATAGGTATCAGGAATCTTAATTATACTTGCTTTTGTGTTTCTATCTGCCAGGTCTGAATATAGAAGATTGTTCGATTCTATTCTATTATGTGAGAAGTGACAGACAAAATGATAGCCTAGAACAATGTATGCCACATATCAGTAAATATTCATTCAATCTTTGTTCCAGTTAGTGAGCTTAAACAGATCAGTTGAATCACCCAGTAGACCACAAATGGTTCCCCCCGAAGCAAAAGTAATCTTTTATTATAAACATATCTTGTAATAGGTGACTGAGTTATGATGCTTGTAACAGCATTTATTATTTAGTATATAAGTTGATAGAGTTAAAAGTAATTATGCTGTGGGGGAAATGTCTACAATTGAGCCTATGAATATGTTGCGTGTGTTAGATAATTTTCTTTTAATGCCAGTTTAAAGACATCTTAGCTTTCATCATCATGTAAATGGAAATAATGAAGGGGGTACTCATTCTAACCTCTCAGAAATGACTCGAGAGACTTTCTCCTCCTCTTCTCTTTCCGACTATTACTACTACAATTACTATTACTACTACTACTATTATGCTGCTATCTGCTGCTGCTACTAATACTAATACTCTTCTCCTCTTCCTGTCCTCCATCTCCTTCTTCGCTTTCTCTTCTTCCTTCTCCTTCTTCTTAATTTTTCTTTCTTCTCCTCCTTTGTTTTTGATTTGGGCGCACACCCAGCAGTGCTAAATGCTTACTCCTGGTGCTACTACTCGAAAATCACTCCTGGAAGTGTTCCAGGGAACATATGGGATGCTTAGGATAAAGTCCAGGTCAGCATCATGCAAAGGAAGTGAGTTATCCAACTATCTCACCAAGCCCAAGTTGAGAACCTTCTTTTCTATGTATTATCTTTTCCTCTTATTACTATAAGGTTTTGTATAATATAGGCATTGCCTAGGGGGATATTAATGTAAATTACAAGAGATCATTGGATTGAGCTTGTTTTGCTTTAGCTTTTAAAGTTGAAAGGCCCAATTGGCTTTTGCCAATATCACAGCACAGAGGCAGATTAGAGGCACAAAATTTGTTAACTAGAACTACTTCAGGTAAAATGCAGAGCAGCATGTTAGAATTGAATTCATCCATCATCAGTCTCAAGTGGGAAAATATCACATAAGCCACATATTAAAGGAAGAATGAAAATCTTTCATGATAATATATAAACAAGTAGAATAAATGAGCTCAAAAACTTGTATGTTGAACCTTGAAACTTTAGCCAGACAAAAAAATTGAAAGAGAGTGATAGAAAGCAAGTTGGGCCAGTTTTCTCTTTTACTTTTCTTTCTTTTTTGCTCTTTCTTCTCCTCTTTCTCCTCTTTCTTTTTATAACCTTTTTGGGCAAAGTAATAGGAAATACACTTTATATTGTGGAATATAGAGTATTATATAGAGTATTACTGGTGAAGAAGTTTTCAGCAATTCCTCAGAAAATTCTGAAATGCAATTCCCAACTCAGGAAAGTAAAAGCTAAAATAAAATGTCCGAGTTCTATCTCCTAAATTAGGATTTATGTCCAAAGGGCTAAGAGCTATGTCACTCTGTCAGTGATGAGCTCACAGAATTACCTTTATATTATAAATAAAATTCTGGCCTGGTTTTTTAAAACATTTTTTATATTTGCATCTTGGACAATAAATAGATCCTGGGAACTCATACAAAGCATTCCAGAGAGAACCCTCTCATTTTGTCTTAGATCATGACCAAGTGAGAAATAGAGAAGATGAGGGTGAATTTACCAATGGTCACTTGAAAAACAGATCAATCCATAACAGGTAAGGGAAACTGGAGGAGGAAAATATAATCACAATTATTTTATAGTGCACATGAAAATATCTCTTGGAAAAGTGTTTTAAGCATCAGAAATATATCTTGGAGAAGCATTTTTAGGTACAAATATAACAAAGTTGGTGAAATAGTGCAAAAATACTATACTGTTCCTTTTTGTCTTGTTATCTAATCTTTGAACTCAGCAAGAAATTAGTGTGAGAAAAAGAGCACAGGGATGAAGAGATGAGCAGGGAAAAGGCCTTTGGAAGTATAAACAAAAGACCAACAAAGCAGGTCAGAGCAAAAGAAATACATGTGATTGAAATTTATCATGTTCAAAGTTTAGTTTTTGGGTTTTTTTTTTTGTTGTTGTTGTTGTGGGGAGGGTTGTTGGTCCATGTTCTGAAGTGCTCTGAACTAACTTGGCTCTGTGTTTAGGAGTCAGTCTTGGTGGAGCTCAAGAAATCATTTGGAGATAGAACTTGGGGGTCAATTTCTTGAAAGACAAATGCAGTATCCGATGTATTATATCTCCTGTGTAGTTCAAAAATTTATAACCATATTTACCAAGACATTCTAAAATTAATTAATTAGGATTACATTTATGATACAATGTGAATATTTTGTATAATATATATAAATTATATAATCTTTTTGTATATCTTTTGTATAAAACTAGAGGCAAAAGTAGTGATAGCTACTAGAGTTGAGGGAGGAAATTAAGCTTGAAGGTATGTTAGATGAAAAATATAATGACATGTTTAGTTTATGTCCCAAATCACCATTGTTGAACTATTGAATTGTTAAACTCATCTGCTAGATCTTGTTGATGCTGTTTTCTACCTTGATTATGTATACACAATCTTTTCAATGTCTTATCTGCATGTAAGAGTAGGAAAATTCTTCTGCTTTCAATAACACACCTTGTTTGTAATACAGGAAACACTATAGTGGATGAGATTTGTTCAGGATTCAAAGATATAAGAGGTCTAAAATATACAAGAGATACTAGAGAACACTTGGAACCTTCTTTAATTTTCTGTGATTATGTGGACTGATGTGTTCACTCCTACTTTCTAAGACTCTTCTTTGTCTTCTTTAACATAAATGGCACAGCTGAGTTTTCAGAAGTTAAAAATCTTTGTATTTTTGCATATTCAAAAATTCTGTTTAATAGTTATATATCAGATTAAAATGAGAATGTAGAAGTGAAAAATTATTATCTATCAAACTGTAAAGATTATCTGACATTTCAGGTAGGGGTCATTGCAGAAACAAACCTTTCCCTAGGGGTCAAAGTCATGATCAATGAGATAATTACATATTAGAACAGGAACAGAAGATTCTCAGCGTTCACTTTTTCATTTTAGAACTTGTAAGTCACCTGGTACAAACATGATCACAGGCCACTTTAAGGCAATCACAGCAATTTTTGACATGGGTTGGTGAATTAATGTTTAGTGAACTGATTATCAAAGGTAGTTTGTTGCTTATATTATGCGTCTTCATATCAAGCTACATAAGTCAATGCCTGGTTCTCAGATAAGTACTTCTCTCACAGAGAGATAATGATTGCCTGCATACTTCAGACTAAGAATAACTCAGAAAGGAAAAGAGAGAGAGAGAGAGAGAGAGAGAGAGAGAGAGAGAGAGAGAGAGAGAGAGAGAGAGAGAGAGAGAGAGAGAGAATGAGAACTGATTTGGGAGCTGGAGAGCTCCTCCCTGCTGCTAAAAAAAATTGACCATAAAGCAAAGGAGATGCTAGTGAGGTATTTTATGATTGAGCATGCTAGAAAAACAAAAGCAACAATCTTTGAAAAAGCAAAACAAGGACAGTGTTTAACAATTATAAACGAAAGGATCATTTTATCTTAAAATGGAAAGTTATAAAATTGACTGAGTGTAGAAATACTGAGACCAGCAAATTTTTCTCTTTCTTCAGATGGTACATTTATTGCTGCCTCAATCTACTACACAAAGCTTCATGTTTTCAAAAATGTTTGATGTTTTCAGTTCAACATGGACCATAGAAGATTTTTAATCTACTTCAACTGAACAAAAAGTTGGGAGGCATTCACTTTGTACAAGACATTGCAAGGCAATAAGACAGCAGGGATGTTGAAAACATGAAAAATCCCCCAGGGAGCTCTAGGTCAAGGTCAAGACATGAACACAGATAATAAAGATAAACACAAGCTAGTCTTTGGTGCATGCTACAATACAGAAAGCAAAAAATGAGAGGAGGATTAAATCAGCTTGAGCCAGGAGAATCATAATATTGGGGTAGCCTTACAGACTAAGTACTCTTTGGTTACAGTGTACTAAGAGTTTAGTGGAGAGAGGAAAGTAGGAATAAAAGACTGCAAGACTGAAAAAGATAACTGAAATGTTAATATTTCCAAGCTGCATTGGACAAACCTTTTGATTAAGGCACAGTTTGGCCAGAATTACTAAAGGTCATGGTATCACTACTGCATTGTGTTTTTAATTTTTTTAGCCCATCTTTTTAATTTTTTGAGGAACCTCCATACTATTTTCTGTGGTGACTGTGCCAGTTCATATTCCAAACAAAAGTACACAGGAATCTCTTTTTCTCCAGATGATTCATGTTGTTTTTTTTTTTATAAATTGTCTCTTTTGGAAGGACCACACCTGATGGTGCTCCACAGAGGATGAGCTTGTGAGTCACTCTATGTGTTACTCTGGGGAGTATGTGGCACTGGTTTGAACCTGGAACCCCCTCATATAAAGTTTTCCCAATCCCTATATCCAGCTATCCACCCCATCTCTTATATTTTTAGTAATAGCCATTCTGGCAGGTATATGGATAGACATGACTGTGGGTTTGGTTCTTTTGTTTTGTTTCTTTGTGGTTGAAACTTTATTTGTGCTTATTTATTTATAATATCTATATTTTTAATAATTTTTATTGAGACCAAAGTGAATTACAAGTCTTTTACAGTTATATTTAAGGTACATAGTGACAGTGAATTAGGGCAATTCCCACCACTAGTGTTGACCTCCCTTCGCTTCTGTTCCCAGCATGCATCCCATACTTCCCACTTTGACCCCTGGACTGCTAGTGTAACAGGTAACCTTTGTATATAACTTGTTGTAGATCTTGATTCTGTTGTCTTTGACTTTGGGTTTGCTATTTAGGCCTGATTATTATTTATTTCCACTCAATGTTCATGTGACTTTTTGTTCCTGGTATCATCCAGGTCCCCTCCCCCCTCAATTTATGAGGCAGAACGAGATTCAAGTTCTGTGGTTCTGTTGTGGAAAAAAATGGGAGGAGTCCTTCTAGGATCTATCAGTATCAATTTAAAATAAGAAAGGGATTAAAAGAAGAAATAGAAGCAATAAAAATATACAACAGCCACAATAAACAACCATAACAAGAATAACAAAAAAAAATGGGAAGGAGAGCTGGTGTGGTGAGATTTTATGTTTGTTTTTTTTTTTTCCATAGGCACAGTAAGTATTGGGGAAATTAGAAAGGGAATTTCCTTGGTTTAAGAGATACAGGGGGTCTCAAACCTTGAAACATACTGTCATGGGAACAACTACAAGCTCTGGGCATGCTTATTTCAAACCCCAGGATCTTTTTAGAGCACCAGGAAATGTTCTGCTTAGTTGTAGCTGATGAATTCAGTCCTCTGTAATTAGATATCTTGGTATTTGCACAGGTCATAGGACAAAGTCTAGGATAGAGATTTTTTTATGGTTCTAGACAAAGTCTAGGACAGAGCTTTTCTTTATGGTTCTGGAAATTCTGATCTGTCACAATTATTGTAGTCAGTCTTCTGTAACTAGTGATCTTGGATTTTGCACAGATTTTAGGAAGAAACCTAGGATAGAGTCTTTCCTTATAGTTCAAAAAGTTCTGCTCAGTCATGGTTGTCAAAGTCAGACCTCTGGAATTAAAGAACTTGGTTCTTGTTCAAATCTTAAGCTGAAGCCTAGGCTATGGTCTTTCTTTTTGGTCCCAGGAAAAGTTCTGCCCAGTCGTGGTTGTCAAAGTTATTCTTCTTTAATTAGTAATCTTGATTTATGCACATATCAAGGATGGAGAGTCTTCTGATTTCATCTTACCATGGTATGATGACGTAGGGCAACGTGATTTTAGATCAAGTTGCTGCTGTTTCCTAATCATTAAGATGTTGTATTAACCTGGCACCAGTAAGTGCCAGAGTGCTATAAAAATCTCCCCTAGGGGGAGTTTGGTTCCTGGTTCTATTGCAGGGAACTGTGTCAGTTCTAATATTTGGGATCTGGGGCTTTGGGCTGGATCACATGGAGTCGAAGTAGAGCCCCTGTGACACATGTTTAGGGTGGGAAGCACCCCTGTATTGTAAAATTTATAGGTTCTTATTCCCAGTAAATAAGAGCTTGTTTCTATACATAAGATTTCTTCTTTTTTACTATGCTTATGTAAAAGGGAATGGTGCCATATTATATTGCTGGTGACAGGCTATGCAATCTCTATGCCCTGATTTTGACCTGAACTTTTATCCCAAGCAATACTTTTTCTTCTAGAATGTCATAGCAAGCAGAACCCAAACAAGTAAAATTACAAAATAATATTATATATATATATAAATTAAATAATAAAAAAGTATTTTAAAAAATTAAGAAAGGGTT